>NC_067472.1:68595317-68752817 GCF_947179515.1 Apodemus sylvaticus | reverse complement strand
AAGAACAGAAGTAAAGGAGCTAATACAGTGCCTATATGCATGCATGGACCCAATACCACCTCAAAAGCCAGAAATAATGCAGATGAAATAGGGCATGTTGGTTGTTTGCAGAGAGAAGTCTTTATGGTAGGATCCATAGAAGCTAACACACAGAGCAACTTATATGGTATGCTTTGGAAATTCAGTCATGGTAGATGTGAATGTGTGTGTGTGTGTGTGTGTGTGTGTGTGTGTGTGTGTGTATGTGTGTGTGTGTGCACTGTATATGGATATGTGAACTATAAGCCAAGTTAGGTTATGTCAGGCCCTGTTTGGTGATCATTGAATACAATGAACCCATGTAAACTGGTGTGTTCCAAAGTCCTGTGGAATCATGAGGCTGGGCTTTGGTATGACATTTATGGATGACTAATGTAACAAGTTATGACTTCTTATTTTTGTGTGTAGCCTCTGGGGAGGCTGTAACAAGTCCCAGGGATCAGAAGCCTTCCCATGACCCCAGCCTAATATGTTATTCTAAACATGACCATGATCATAGAGGTCCTGAGCCACTAGTGTCCAGAGTTGAACACAAAAGCATGTGATTCTCTAACTCATATTTCAATTGACATTTTCTATTTGTTTTAAAGCTAATATATTAGTGAGATCACAGTCAATACTGTTGATCAATGAAGTAAGTATACCTACACTGAAGGTACATGCCACAACCCTATGCCAATAATTCATAATCAAGACGTTGACAGAACAGGAGATGCAGAGATGACTCAGTGGCTAAGAGAACACAAGTTCATTTCTCAGAATTCACATCATGGGTCATGACTGTAACTCCAGCTCCAGGAAATCAAATACTCTTGTCTGGCCTCCATCGACACATACACACACAAATAATAAGATAAATCCCCTTTTATTTGAAAGGAAATAATCTACATTTATGATAAGGAATAGTCCTTATCATAGACTATTTGGGTAACTGGCCCACCAGGGTGGTTTTGGATAACCCACATTTCAAGATTTACTTTACATAGACTAGTTGGATGACTGGGCCACCAGGGTGGTTTTGTGTCTGTATGAAAATACTGGTGAGGCCAATGTCTCTGATTGACTTCTCTTCAATGATTAGATCTAAGGCATCCACTTGAGCTGGCCAAATGGACCCCATGTAGCCAGAGCTGCTGAGTTCCAGGCCCAGTGGGTCCTTTTCTCTCAGTTCCTTACTATCTTTGCAGGTAATTAAATGCCAGCCAGGTTGGTGCACACATACAGTTGCAGCATGTTGGCTGCTACTCCTGGGCTACATAGCCAGTACCAGGGAAGCCTGGGCTACAGAGTCCCTGTCTCAAAGCAACAGCAGCATATCATGGAGGAACTCTTTTCCCAAGAGTCTCTAAGGAGGAGGGCTGGTTGATAGGAGAAGAGGCTGTATCTGGAGCCTCATGGCTGTGCCTTTTCTAGGAAAGCAATGACTAATGAAAGATTGCAGAGATGGTCAGCATGACAGTGTGTCCTCTAGCCCCTCACTGAAAACCAACTCAGTAGCAGGGAGCCTCCTGAAGGAGCTACTCACTGGACCTACTGTGCACTCAAAGCATTCACCTTAATATCAGAAGTACAAGGAAGGCTGAGATACACACCTCGGCCTCAGACTGGCTGTCCATCAAGGAGCAGGCAAAAGATACTACTTGCTCCCAGACAAATGCAGCCAACAGAGTATGAGAAGATGGATAAGTGAGGCCTGAGTTCTGGCAGGAAGCCAACATTCAGCTGCACAGCGGGGACAGGCTCTGTGGGAGCTATGCAAGAAAGTTCTGCACAGTAGATAGTTCTAAATGGCTATTATTTTAAGCAAATTTATTGCTATCTTCTAATGTGAGTCACCGCAGAGGCTTATAGACTGTCCCTGCTTCCTGCCCTGTCGCTATTTCATGATCTGTGAGATCTGAGCAAGCACCCTCTCATTGGCTAGGAAATCTTCAGTCCCAAGGAAGGTTCTTGAATTAGTACATCTCCTCCCATGATCATCCCATGACATAGAGCCTCCTGGTTTCTGCCCCACCATGAGAAGCACCAGTGTCTACTTGATGCTGCTTGAGGTGTTGAACACCTGAAGCAGATAGCAAGAAACAGTTTCACTGGAAGCAGCTTTCGTATATTGGTGAGACAACCTCGTGTGCCACTCCAGATATTCCTCTTCTTTTGATGAAATTTACTGAGTCCTCTGGGCACCTGGATCTCCTACTCTAGAGCAAATCCTCATGTGTAAATGCACACCACAGAGCACAGACATCTTGGACTCAGTCATCTGTGATGCTGAGATGGGGTAGACACAAGTGTCTTGTCTCAGGGTTTTACTGCTGTGAGCAGACACCATGACCAAGGCAACTCTTATAAGGACAACATTTAATTGGGGCTGGCTTATAGGTTCAGAGGTTTAGTGCATTATCATCAAAGTGGGAGTATGGCAACATCCAGACAGACATGGTGCAGGCAGAGTTGAGAGGCATCTTCATCTGAAGGCTGCTAGCAGAATACTGGCTTCCAGGCAGCTAGGTTGAGGGTATTTAAGCCCATCACCACTGTGACACATCCACTGCAACAAGACCTTAATGGTGCTACCCCTGGGCTAAGCATATACAAACCATCACATGTGCCAGTTCAGCTTTAGACTTCACAGACTGAGTTCATCTCAAAGATGTGTATCATGAAACTGCAGGTCTGTGTCTTAAGAAGCCACCTGTCATCCCCCTTCTCCTCTTAGCTAGCAAAGCCTGCTCATTCCTGGTGACCTTGTTGTTCATGTTGTGTTGAACTTGAGTCTTGGCTCTGGTGTGACTGATGTACCGTAAACCTTCTGAACTGAGAAAGCACATGATCACTCCTGTGTGCTCTCTGTCTTTTGGCTGAGCCCTGCTCAGTCTCAGACCAGAACAGTCTCTGAAAGCACAGCCAGGGGCACACTTAAGCCCTTCCCCAGTTAACACAGAGCCCATGATCTGTGCATACAGGAACAGAACTCTGCCTCAATATGTTCAGACACTGTAGTGGGTAATTATTAAGAAACAGTTCTGTCCCACCAGGCCTCTGTACCACTCCTTCCAAGTATCTAGTAAAGCATGATTCTTAAACTTCAATAGTTAACCAAATATCTTTATATAAAACTCCCAATTAAATAATGCCAAATTTACAATGATAAAGTCTTGTCCCAATTATCTAAACTCTCCAAAACACCAAAAATATGCCTGAAGCCATCTGGATATTCGTATCCTTTCCCTGCCACACTATCTCTTCCACCATCGAGTCCTCCCTCCCTCTCTCTCTCTCCTCTCTCTCTCTCTCTCTCTCTCCCCTCACCTGGTCCCTCACTTCCCTTAGCTCCTCCTACTCTCTCCCCTCCAATCACTGGCCACTCACTGCCTCAATGTGAATGGATAGGAAATATCTTGCAACAAGATACCTTCACCCTTAGTAGGTGCTTCCTTCGGCAATCCTGCCAGCATTTTTTCTGGATATCTACTTAAAGCCGTGCCACCTCTGCCTAATTGGTGATCTACTGATACTTTTGGATGCAAACTCATGGGCAGCTCTACATTTCAACTACAACAAAATCCATGAATACCCTTCATTTTAATTTTCTGTTGACCAGTTCTTAGGCTCCCCCTAACTCCCTTCATCTTTTTCACTCCACCTACCATCTTTGTAAATAAAAAGCAACCAACACCACTGGTGAGGGACTGGCCTTTGTTCCTCTCTAAATAGTTCTAAATATCCAGATTACTAGAGTAGGCCACATATCTGATCTGATGGGGTCTGGATACATACTTTTAAAATATTCAGCCATATAATTTTTGCAATAACTAAACTGATCTCTATTGTAGTAGGCAAGGAGCCACTATGTAAACAAACAAGTCTGCCTATGTCCAAACAAAGCTTTGATTTATAAAGGCAGATAGAGGGCCAGGTTTGGCACATCATCCTAATCTCACATCTAAGAATGTCTAAGCATGGAGGCCTTGAAAACCTGTTTACTCACAAGGAAAAGTACTTTAGGAACTTAAACCTCCACCCCCGCCCCATATACCCAAGGTCACCCGTTCAGTGGAAGGAGAGCTCATTGTGTACCATGATGCCATGCGTTCCATTCCATTGTAGGCATCCTTTTCCTTTGTGCTCATTTCCTCACCTCCATCTTCCCATCTTGTCTCTCTCCTCTCCCAGTCAACTCTTTCTTCACTGGGTTTAGTTAGGGTCAGACATGAATGTGAGGTATTCACTAGAGCACTAGCAAATTACCAGTGGTTGCACCACTGACCCCCTCCTCAATCTCTGATGGGACACTGAAGGACCCAGTCTTTTGAAGGATCCAGTCGTATGCAGTAGTCAACATTGCTGTGTAATAATGATGGCGATGACCATGTCCAACATAGGAGGGGCTCACAACTCTGTTCCCTGACCTCACATTAGGTCTACAACCTAATCATCCCTTGTCCATGATGCACTATGTTTCCCAGCTGGTTGAACTGGCTCAGATGAAACATGGTGAGGCCTGAACTCTGCTCATGTTTACAGCTAATTTGTGAATTTTATACTCATTTTCTTCTTGGACCCACAAAAATCTGCCTCTGAGATGTCTGTGTATGCCACAGATGGGGAGCATCTTGGGCGTGCTATATATTTTTGATTTTCAGATGCCTTAATTTTGTTATCATAGAATTATTTCATTTGTGAGAAGGAGGGTTAGAACATTTGATACAGTAAGGTACTTCTTCCACCCTAATAGAGGGCATCTTCTAAGAGGTTAAATCTACACACCTAGATTCTTATGTAGCCTTAGATAGCCTTTGGTATTCAAGCTTTGCACATTAGTGCAAATATAAAGTCTACACACATCTACTTGTGTTAGTTACTTTTTTCTTTGACGTGACCTGACAAGAAGCAACTTAGGGAGAAAGTAGTTACTTTGGCTCACAGTTTAGGGCTGCATAGTCCATCATGGAGGAAACACAGTCCAACAACAGCAAGCCAGAATGCATCCTTTTTAAAATTAGCCTGTTCCCTGGTATTCCAGAACAAGCATCACCTGAAGCAGGTCATTCTACTCTTCTTCTTAAGCAATGAAAGCATCCTGGAAGTTTCACATTGCACCTTCATTTACTGTTGGACCTGGAGTGCGTCCCTTAAGATGATAGACTGTAAATCCCCCAAGAACCTCAGTCAGCATGGCTCTTGCAAAGCAGAAACAGACTCTGAGGCACTAGGTCATGCCATGGTACCCTATGCCGTATCTTTCCAAGCTCACCACCTTTCCCCTACACCACACAGAAATTAGGTATTGTTTTCACCTGGTGGAGAGGGGCATCCTTCCATGTTCTCTCTTCACTCCACTGACATATATAGGGAATCTTTTTATAGGAAAGAATTCATGCTACATACAGTAGCTTATACATTTGATTTTGGAGAATTTAATAAGTCAGGAATGAACTGATTCTGCTTTCCATAAAAGAGATGCAGCCTGGAATCATCATAGCAAGTAAAACACACCAGCCCAGAAACCCAAATATCACAAATTTTCTCTTACTTGTGAATCCTAGATTTTGTATAGAAACATGAAAGTTGAAGCAGGAGAGGGCGAGAGAGAGGATGGGAGGGGCTGAATAACCTATAACTATATACAATACATACGCCAGTTTTTATTTGTTTACAGAATAGCAAAATGTGGTTATCCTTCCAATTCAAGGTTGGCTCAACATGTGAAAATCGTATCATCATACAAACAAATTCAAAGGAAAAAAAAACACAAATCAGTCAAGCCACATGAATTGCTTCACAAAATTCAGCATTTTTACAAAAACAAAAAACAAACAAACAAACAAACAAAAAGCTCAGCATAAGTAGCAAGAGATCCTCCTCAGCCTGAAATACACACCCGTGGAAACCTGCAGTTAGCACCTTCTCATCCTTGTCATCAGTAAGGAGCCAAGGATGTGTTTCCTGCATCTTCCATCCCAGTATGTACCAGAGATCCATCCAGGGCAATAAGACGAAGAAAAATAGCTAAAAGCATGCAGCTTGACAGAAAAAAAAAGAAAGAAAGAAAATGTGTCTTTGTCCGATGACTGGAAGACCGTCTGTGGGCTCTGCCCAAAACTCCTGCGATTAGTACATGATCTTAGCAGGGTTTCAGCATTCCAGGTTCTTCAGATAACAGAGAAAGTGATGAGACAGCTCAGTGGGCGGCAGCACTTGTTATATAAGCATGAGTACCCATGTTTAGATCCCAGAACCCACATAAAAGCCAGGCATGGTAGCATTCACCTGTAACTACAGTCCTGGGAGTAGAAACAGGGGGTACAGGTAGTCTGGTCTCATTATTCAGTCAGGCTGGTCACAGTGGCAAGCTCCAGGTTCAGTGTGCAATTCCTCTTAAAACGTAGGATAGCAAGCACTAGAGGGGACAACTCCAAGCAGATTTCTGGCATCCACATATGCATGCAGAGGCAAGCACACCCTACACATGAACATGCACACATACATACATGCACACACACATACACACATACTCAGATACAAATATACACATAATCAATTATATTTCTCTCCACCACCTATTAACAATCAGGTTTTAAAATTAAAATTATTGGTGCTGGAGTGATGGCTCAGCAGTTAAGAGCACTGGCTGCTGATTCAAAAGACCCGGGTTTAAATCCCAACTCACACCTGTCTGTAACTCCAAAATCTAACATCCTCACATAGGCATAATACATGCAGACAAAACATCAATGTACATGAACTAAATACATTTTTAGAAAACTAGAATCATTAGTGTTGTTTAGAGTAGCATTGAAAGATGTGAATAGGGGTGAATCAGAAAAAGAGGTATAGAATCTGAACTCTGACAACCAAAAAGCATTGCTGAGAGAAACCAAGGAAAAACTTAAATAAACAAAGATAGAATACATCCAGAACTCAAGAGATATGATGTTCTCAGGGATCCACTGTCTCCAAATGAATCTAAAGAGTCAATGCATACCCAAGCCAATATATCACCGGCTACTGTAGTGACATGAAAATGCTCTTTAAAATTATGTAAATAAAAAGGACCCAGGATGTCCAGAGCAACTTGGTACTCAGCAAAGCTGGAGAACTAGGGATTAATTAAAGAGTTAGTCAAAACTGCAATCCTCATAGTCCTGTAGCATCAGCCGATGGACTGAGAAGTGGGTTTGTATAACAGACCCATTCATGCATGGAAAATCAACTTAGCACGCATCTACAAGATGACCAGTGGAGATAAGACATTCTCAGGAGTTCCTGTGCACTCATGCAAAGAAACCTCTTCCAAACTGAGACCAAGCAAAGAAAATAGCTCAAACTGGAGAAAAGGCCTAATGTGAAACTTAAAGTTCTAGAAGAAAACATAAAGGAAAAGGATGTGTGAGCTACTACCATGCAAAGACTTCTCAGATGTTGCCCTGGGAAGATGTATCAGTACAAGGGAGGTGAATCAGGGAGAGACAGACAGGTGGGTGTGCTTGTACATGCCTGTAACCATGGTTTTTTGGGAAGTTTCAAAGGTTAATCAACTTGATGGGTTGTTGGCTCCTGGTAGTAGACATACCTAGGAGGGATTTTTCCGATCACTTTAATACAAATGAGATTAACTCTCATGCAGGCAGAACCATCCTGTGTGCTGGAGTCTCAGAATGAATAAAAGGGAGAAGTGGAGCCGGGGACCAGTGTTCATCTCTCTCTGCTTCCCGGCTGCAGATCAAGGTGACCTGTTGCTCCAGGCTCCTAACATCGTGCCTTCCCCACCGGATGTCCTATAGCCTTCCACTGTGAACCAAACAATCTCTTCCTTCCTTCCTTCCTTCCTTCCTTCCTTCCTTCCTTCCTTCCTTCCTTCCTTTTTCTTTTCCTTCCTTTCTTCCTTTCTTCCTTCCTTCCTTTCTTCCTTCTTTCCTTCCTTAGGTTTCTCTTGTCAGGAATATTATTCCAACAATGGTAATGGGGGAAATTGGAGGCAGGGGAGGATATGAATCTAAGACCAGCCTGAGGCACATAGTGAGACTGTGTCTCACAAAAGGAACTGGTACCACTGATAAACAGACTTGATAAAGATGCAAAGACAAGTCAAGGTCTTGGGAAAACATTTGCAAAGTTCCTACCTGATACAGAACTTTGCCCAAATGTCTCTATATCAAGAGCTCTCAGATTGCAAATAGGAGGCTGAGTGACACGTGCCTATAACCCTAGTACTCAGAAGACTAGGATAAAGATCCCAAACTCAAGGCCACTGTGGACATGCAGAGAGACCCTGTCTCAATAACAAGACTCAATCAGGAAACAAGCATGTGTAAAAGATTCGAGGTTACGTTTCACCAAAGATACACTTGAGAAATACGAACACGAAAAGATGGTCCACATGACAGTTTATTTTCAAACTGCAAGTTAAACCACAAAACTCCATGCTGGGCTTGTGCCTTAGCTGTTTAACTCACTGGCCACGCAATTGTGAGGGCTGGATTTTGAATACCCAGCACCTGTATCCATCCCAGTTGGTCTTGGCAGCTACCTCTACCAGTATTGGAGGAGATGAACTTGGGATCCTCAAAGGAAGCAACTGTAGAGATCAGCTGTATTAATGAGATCAGGGCACAACTGAGAGGCCTGCTTCCATCCATGAGGTAAGGAGAGATCAAAAACACCTGATATCATCCCCTGGCCTCCACAGGAACGCATACACATGCACACCTCTCTCTCTCCCTCTCCCCCTCCCTCTTCCTCTCTCTCTCCCTCTCCCTCTCTTTCTCCCTCTCCCTCCCTCCCTCTCTCCCTCTCTCCCTCTCTCTCTCTCTCTCTCTTTCACACACACACACACACACACACACACACACTTAAAAAATAAACTAAATCTTCAAAAGGGGTTTAACTGACATCTAAGCCTGTCCATTCTTAAATGGTGTGGTAGTTTGAATAAAAATGGCCCCCGTAGACCCATAGAGAATGGCACTATTAGCAAGCGTGGCCTTGTTAGAGTAGACGTGACCTTGTTGGAGGAAGTGTGTCACAGGGGCTGATCTTTGAGATCTCAGATGCTCAAGCCAGGCCCAGTGTCACTCCTTTTCTGTTGCCTTCAGATTCAGATATAGAACTCCCAACTCCTTCTCCAACACCATGTCTGCCTGTGTGCTGCCATGCTTCCTATCATGATGACAGTGGACTAATCCTCTGAACTGTAAGCCAGCCCCCAACTAAATGTTTTTCTTTAGAAGTGTTGCCATGGCCATTGTGTCTCTTCACAGCAATAGAAACGGACCCTAAAGCAAATTGTTTCCAGAAGTAGGCACCTATTCACATAATATTTGTGTATCATGCTTCCAGCGACTTATTTATAATTATAAAAATTTGAAACAATCCCAAATTTTAGCTCTAAGTGAATGGGTGGGCACACTTCAGTACACACCTGATAGACTAGTACTCACAGGTGCCAAGCATAAACCATCTGTTTGAACACTAGGGCGAACAATGGCTGTACAGCCAACAGAAATGAACATCAAGAACCACGCTGCAAAAGAGGCCAACAGCATACCAGAGTCATAACATCTGGTTATGTAAAACTGTAATGACGTGACCTAGCAGCTAACAGCAGACTGCTGATAGCTTGGAAGTGGGTGGCCATCCCCAGGAAGAAGAAGAAAGAGAGAAGAAAACACAGAAGATGTGAGGACTCTCCATTATTTCTGAGGACCCAGTGGATAGGAACTGACCAAACTTTGCCCTTTAAATAGATACCATTTAGTGGGGTGGTGATGTCTCGATTAAAAATGCTAAACACTCTCAAGAGCCAGAGGACTGGGTGTTTAAGGAATGTTAGCTACCACTGGAGCTGTTCCCCAAAAGCTGTTTTTTTTTTCTTATGTGATAAACCACCTTGTCTGCTCATCTACTGATTCCAAGTCCTTACACATGCTCTTATTAAGGTGGCAGTTTGATTTGAGATAGGACCTCTCTATTTCTTATGGTGGTCTATAACTCACTATGAAACCCAGGTTAGCCTCAGTCTCAGAGCATTCTTTGCTTGAGCCTCCTGCCTGTTAGGATTTTAGGCATGATCTACTGTAAGAGCACTTCTTTTTTCTTCAATCTTTTTTCACAGTCCTGTGGCCATCCCCCTCCCAGTCCACCCTCCCACCACTCCCATTCCCACTCCCACTCCCCCACTTCCAAGAGGACGTGCCCACCCCCAAACCCCACCCCACCAGAATTCCCGACTCCCTGAGGCCTCTAGTCTCTCAAGGGTTAGGTGCATCTTCTCTCGCTGAGGCCAGACCAGGTAATCCTCTGCTGTCTCTATGTCCAGGGTCTCATATCAGCTGGTGTATGCTGCCTGGTTAGTGGCTCCATGTCTAAGAGGTCTCAGGGGGTCCAGGTTGAGATTACTGATCCTCTTATGGAGTCACCCTCCTCCTCTGCTCCTTCCAGCCCTTTCCCAATTCAACCACAGGGGTCCCCAGCTTCTGTCCATTGGCTGGGTATAAGTGTCTACCTCTGACACTTTCAGCTGTCTGTTGAACCTCTTAGAGGGCAACCATGCTAGACTCCTGTCTATAAGCACACCATAGCATCAGTAACAGTGCCAGGCCTCAGACCACCACCCCCAGCTGGATCCCAATTTGGGCCAGTCACTGAATCTCCCCTTCCGCAGCCTCCTTTCCATCTCCATCCCTGCAGTTCTTTTAGACAGGAACAATTCTGAGTCAGAGCTCTTGACTGTGAGATGGCAACCCCATTCCTCCACTTGATGTCCTGTCCTTCCACGGGAGATGGACTCCACAAGTTCCCTCTTCCCACTGTTAGGCATTTCATCTAAGGCCCCTCTCTTTAAATCCTGAGCATCTCTCACCTCTCAGGTCTCTAATACATTCTAGAGGGTCCCCCTACCTCCTATCTCCTGAAGTTGCCTGCTTCCATTCTTTCATTCACTCCTATTTCTGCACTCTGATACCCGATCATGTTCCCCCTTTACCCTCCCTGTTCCCTCTCCCACCCAGACCCCTCCTTCTCTGTGCCCCCCTCCCCAGGACTGCTTCTTCTCCCTTCCAAGCAGTATTGAGGCATCCTTACTTGGTCCCTTCAGATTGGTCCCTTCTTGAGTTCTGAGAACTGAATCTTGGGTATTCTGTATTACTTT
The DNA here is from genome assembly GCF_947179515.1 of Apodemus sylvaticus. NCBI lineage: Eukaryota > Metazoa > Chordata > Mammalia > Rodentia > Muridae > Apodemus > Apodemus sylvaticus. The sequence goes on along the minus strand of NC_067472.1, from coordinate 68,741,629 downwards.
TTTGGCTAATATCCACTTATTAGTGAGTATATACCATGCATGTCCTTTGGGGTCTGAGTTATCTTACTCAGGATGATATTTTCTAATTCCATCCATTTGCCTGCAAAACTCATGATGTCCTCATTCTTAATATCTGAACCACATTTTCTGTATCCATTCTTCCATTGTGGGTTGTTTCCAGCTTCTGGCTATCACAAATAAGGCCACTATGAACAAATTGACAACCTACAGATTGGGAAAAAAATCTTCACTAACCCCACATTCGAAAGAGGGCTAATATCCAAAACATAAAGAACTCAAGAAGCGAACCTCCGAAACACCAAACAACCCAATCAGAAAATGAGGTATAAAACTAAACAGAGAATTCACAACAGCAGAATTGTGAATGGCAAGAAGCCCTTAAAGAAATGTTCAAAATCCTTAGTCATCAGGGAAATGCAAATCAAAAATGATCCTGAGAATCTACCTTACACTAATCAGAATGGCTAAGATCAAAAACTCGGGTGACAGCACATGTTGGTGAGGATGTGGAGAAAGAGGAACATTTCTCCATTACTGGTACAATTACAAACTGGTACAACCACTCTGGAAATCAATCTGGAAGTTCCTTAGGAATTTGGAAACAGATCTACCTGAAGACCCAGCTATATCACTCGTGGGCATATACCCAAAAGATGCCCCACCATTCCACAGGGGCACGTATACTTTTTAAATGAAGGAAAGAGTACTTTTTAAATGAAGGAAATCAATAAATAATTATAAACATTTCTTCCTACCCTTGCTTTGGCATTCAACTTTATTTCTGTATCACAGCTGTGCATTGTCACCCTTTGGGTTCCCCCAGATCATTCCGGTCTTTTGTGTCATGCTTTACAAAGGATGGAGTTGATTTTAGCCATATAGCTCCACTTGTAGCCCCACTGATGGATGAGATTTACAATGGCATAACCATTTCCTCACTGAGACTCTGGGTATGTTGGGACAGTTTGATGCAGCCCCAGAACAATCTCTTCATTATCAGAGGACCCCAAAGCTCCCCTATCCCTGTTTATACGCTCCCACAACCTGTTCCTGGAAGCTTCTTATCTACCTTCTGGTGGGCTTTTCTTTCCTAAAATTTCATGTGAATGATTTCATATAAAATGCACATTATTTCTGTGGTGTCTGGTTTCTGTGACTTATTGCAAGATTTTTGAAATTTGTCCTCTGTGCCATTTGAACAATATTTTTTTCTTTTTATGGCTGAATAATATTCCTGATATGTAAATGCCTGGAATTTGTTTATCCATTTACCTCTTGATAGTTTCTAGTGTTGCTGGTTATTTGGAAATTCTTTTAATGGGGGCAAGTATAAATAATTCTGTGAATTCTGGGTATAGGTTATTTGTGTAGCTATATGACTGCATTTGACAACAAAGAATGGGATTGCCAGATTATGTATATAATCTGATAAAACATTACCACACCGTTTTGTGGTGGCTGTGCTTTTCCATTTCCACTGGTGATGGATGAGCTTTCTAATTGTTGTGTCTTTGCCAACACACAGAATTGTCAGTTTTTAAGTTTTAACCATTGAAGCACCTAGGTACTGGCTCTTGTCTTCTGAGATTTTTTTTTTTAAGTATCCCAATTCATAATAGCTTTCTTTTCTAGGAGCAAAATTTTACCCCTAAAGTTGATTTCATCTGCTAGCAAAACAGATTTTAGTTTCTGAAGAGGTAATAATTCCAAATGGCACACCTCCGTGTACTCCTTGTCGCTGTTTTTAATGGGCATTTTGTTTTCTGATTTTGTGTTTTGCATTGTTTTGATGCAGGGTCTCACTCTGTGGCACAGGCTGAGTGCAAGTTCAGAATGTTTCCAGCCTCGCTCTCCCAGATGTTAGATGTGAGCCACCATGCCTGGCTCACACTAGTTGTGCTTTCAATAAAAGGCTTAAGGTGGAGTTAAGCTTGTATTAAAAACCACAATGATTGGACCGTCTTCTGTAGAAAGGAGTAAAGAAAAAGTTATCTATCACACAGGCTGTGTTTTTCTTTAGGTGGTACCAAAATAAATGAAGGAAGGAAAAGGAGTTTGGGGGTTAGAACAGCCTGTGACCTTTTCACGGGATTCTGTGTGGTTCACGTTGCTAACCTCAAACCATGGCCAAGTTCAAAGGTACCACAGAGCTGGAAACTCTGAGCTGGGCCACAGTCCTGTGTAGCAAACAACGTGTGCAGACCAGGAGGCCCTGGCCAGTGTCTTTGCATGGACAATGCATCCTCACATATGAACATACATACATGTGAACACGAGTGCTTAGGAAGGAGGAATTGCACCTGGATTAGGGTGGATTTGGGCATTAACTTGATCTGAACTTCATTACATAAGTGCTTTATCAAATGGGGACCCCGTCTTGTGCAGTAGTATCATGAAGGCTCTCACGGGCAGCTCTGTCAGGCACGTTCAGTGCACTTTGAGTTCTCAGCAGGCTCAAATCAGGCTTTCTTTCAGTAGCCTTGTCTGCTGCTGCTGCTACTGCTGGGAAGTGATGACTGTGGCAAGCCAGATGGGGTGACAAGCCAGATGTGGTGCCTGGGCTCCCCCTCCTTGGCACACTCCAGCTGAGCACTAAGGGATGGCTGCAGCAGCTGGTCTGGGCCTGAGGCCAGACCTGCTGCCTCCTCTGTGCTCATTCTGTCTCCCTCTGTGCCTGCCGGGCCCTGCTCCTCAGCACTCGACCTATCTGGCTAGCGTTGTTCGAATCCTTTCTGCTTCTTGACATCACAGAGAATTTTCAACAATGGTTGGCTCAGCCACATGCAGGGATATGAAGGCCATGGTCACAGTTAGACTCCACCTGCACAGACATCCTTTCTGGGGAATGCTGGGACTCAGTTCAGTAATTCTGCTTGGGGAGGTCCACTGGGGCAAATAAACTCACACCTTAGAAAGGAGGGAACTAGCTAAACTTTAGTTCTCAATGAGATCTCAGATATGCAAAATAAATTTCTTACCAGGAGAACAACATCAAAAAAAAAAAAACCCTAAGAATTTCATACAGTCTTTTAAAAAGAAGCCATTTTTTTAAAGATCTGAAACCACAAATAAGCAGCATATTTTCCTATGTTGCAAATAACAGAGATTATACAGTACTACATATTCGTTATTTTTGGTATTACATCAAGAATGGCGAGCTTACTCTTAGGATCTCAAAGTGGGTTGCTGTCCCTATTTGAAGAGGTGGGATGGGTGTAAAAGATACCTTCTTTCTAATTTCCTCTTTTCCCTCGTCCATACTAGTTTCTCCTTATAGAGAAGCCACACAACATGTGAATTCCAACATTGTTGATATATTTAACACATTTGGCTCTGTGTATATAAGGTCCAGACACACCTGAAAAAGAATGCCTCTCCTGTCAGATCAGCCCAGGCAGCATCAACACACTTTGTTTCCAGAAATGGGGGCAGGGAGGCAGCTAAGACCTCGTCTTTCCCAAAGAAGATCCCTATTAATATATACCTGTGCACAGTCCTATCATTGAAACTAATAAGACAGTAGTGAGGAAGCTAAGTTGGCTATTAGATAGGACTTCCCCTGCCAAGAGCCATAATCTGACACAGATTGAGCTGGGCGTAGCAGTCCATTAATGGTTCACGGCTCATGCAATAATGACCGACTAAGCTGACGTAGTGTTGCTCTCAGATTCTGCTGTCCCGGGGGATGTCACTGTCACTGAGTTATCTATTGCCTGCTTCCCTATCAAAGAAAAAAAAAGGCAGAGCCCGCAATGTATGGACGCCTCTCTGTAGTTCATTTCACACAACCCTGGCAACGGGAGGAACAATAGATTTATAAGTTTATCCTACATTAAGCCAAGCATGCCTGGCTGCACTGTAAATTACTAAATAATAAACCAGGTGGTGTAAGATCCTGACTTGGACAGAATATAAAAATCTATCAACCTGTAAAACACAATAACCATAAATGTGCTATGTGGCTGATGCTCAGGTAAGCCACCGGCCACCAAGAGCCCAGGTTCCAGGGAGAAAACCGCAACAAAGCGGGCTGGATTGGGAACGTGGCTTGCCTGCCTTTCCTTTGTGCTCCCTGTAAACAGAGAGGAAAATCACTGAGTTAAAACAGCGACATGTTTGTTTTGATTGTTTGGTTTCTTTGTCTGGAATTGGCCACATACCTGGTTACTGGTAACCCATCCCAAGTTATGACTATACAGGTTGGGGCTGATTTCTTTTTAATACAATACATGACTAGGAAGAGGTTGTTGCTATGGCCAAACTTCATATTTGGGTGAAGTTGAAACACACTGTGCTCGCTGCAGAGCTCAGAAAACACAGAAAGGATGCAGACTTCAGCAAGCATGTACCTTCTCCAAGAAACACATCTTCAACTGGGTTAACTCAATAGAATCCCACACTTCAGTGCCCTTCGCAGATGTAAAATGAAAATGAAGAAAATTGGCCTCCATCTTCCTTGGCCATCTTCTCTCAAAGAGATCCAATTTGATGAGTCTCGGGGAGAAAAAAAAATGAACTTGACTTTAGTGAAAAGATTCCAAAATGATCCCATAAATTCCCATTCCAAAATCTACACAGCTAATTAATTCCTTTTTAGGAGATTTTCAATAAGCAAGCCAGGTTAAGTTTATATGATTTACAAACAGTGTTTACATCCATAGAGGTAAGCCTAATTGCACCATGGTTTGACATCATTATGGGAAGAGGCTGGGGGGTACAGACAGTTTAATTAGGGGTGGTTTCGAGTTCACTCCATGATTACCATCACAGAGCCTTTCTAATACGTTTACACCATGCAGCAGAGCTAAAGACTGATTGCATCTTGCCCACCGTCTGCCTGTATTTTGAATGAAAAATTATAATCTCTGTCTATGAAGCTGCACTCGTATGGTTTAAATCTCTTCCCAAACCATGCTCATCTGCTTCCAGCCCTCAGACTTCATCTTTTCTTATTTTGCACATTGACTACCCATTGACTGTGAAAGCTTTCAAATATGTCACAAGAGCTCCTTAGAAGCACTTCCAAAGCACACTAAAAGCCTGCGCTCCCAGCAAGCCAGGGTGGAAGCAGCCTCCACACTTCGAGTGCTGCACCAGCAATGTTCACAAATAACAGAGCTACAAATTACAGTTCATTCTGCTCCCCATCGCTCAGTAGCATTTAATTTTGTAAAGTTTAGTCCTGGTAAGTTGTGGTCTTCTGCCATAAACTTAACTAGTTATGAGCAAAGTTGTCTGGCACGTGCCACAGTGGGAAGTGTGGGCCATGACTGAAACTTGGCAAGGGCTGGAACTGTGGTGTGATGTTTAACTCTTAGGTTATCTGAGTTTTTGAGAGCCCTCTCAACATCAGACATCACCAAGAATATATGTTGTAAACATCAAGCCCCACCATCACTCTTTCTAACAAACATCAAACATACAGAATTTTCTAGAACCCAAGGGAATGCCCCAAAAGAAACCCTAAGCCTCTTCTGTCCAAGATCACCCCTGGAGAGAAAGCATCTTTGTAGAGATTATGCCTTACCAAGCTAAAGGGAAGACAACTTCAAGCAATACCATCGGGTTGACTTTAGCTCCTAATAGATAGCTGGTTACTCTGCACATTTTTTATTACGTTGGGGGGAGGTTCCTAAGTTTCAGCCAAAAGTCCTTAGAAAATGTTCTATGTTCAGCTGTTCCTGCCTCTGGATTTCAGCAATTCAGTTCTGAACAATGTGTAAAAGAAATAAGATTCCCAAAGCAAATGGGAATGACCTAAGCAGCACCTCAAGGGATTCTCAGGGACTTCAGAAAAGCAGACATCATAGACAAATAGTGTTCAACAAACTTCAAATTGTTGCTGCCCGAGATCCTATAGCTTCACACAGCCCAGGATCTGCCCCTTGAAGTGGACGGAGAAGAAGCAGAATCCTCACACATCTCTGTGTTGAAATCTAAGAAGATGCAAGCATTCTCACGGTCCCACGCATGTGGTTGGAAGGAGCTGATGCTCTGGGGAGCCTCTTCTAGGACTAGATTACCTCTCATCAGGAGTAGCTGCCAATCTTCCTATTCACACTCAAACCACCAATCCCTAATTGAGTTTAATTAACCTGAGTATGGTATCAAATCATCGCATATCTCTGCTAACAAGCAATTGATAAATCCTAGATTTATAATGCGGAAATTGTCCCAAGTGATACTATCTTCATTTTATGGGACCAGAACAAAATACCCCAAGTAACTTCTGACAATATTTTGAGTAGAAGTCTTAACATTGGGCAGTTGTATCTGGTAATGGCTCCGTATGGTTCATAACATTGAGCTTGTGTGCAAGAGACAAAACTGAGGGGTAGCCTCAATTTCTAACATGAAATTCTAACATTTCCTTGAAGTCACCAATTCCATCCCCAGAGAGTGAGCATTCAGTACCAGCAGAACAAACCCAGTTCTCCAATGAAAAAGATGTCAGTGTGTTTGTTTGTTTGTTTGTTTGCTCATTTGTTTGTTGTTTTTAATGAGGACTTCACCTCCCTCACGTACCATAGTGGCAACAACATTCCAACTTGGCCTCTGGGAAGATAAACTTTACTGAAGCCATAGGGAGACTGTAGGCATCATCCTCCCCAAGATATCTTAATATGATCTTCTCAGAAATTATCCCCTCCCTCTTTCTCTCCAGGGTACTCTCTTACTAGTACCTTGTTACTTCTCCACCCCACCTGACCCCCCCAAAATCACTCAAATGTGTCCACCTGGATCTGCAGACCATGAATGTTCCTGATAGTGCCATTTGTCTTAGTTCCTGCCCCTGTCCTCTGGAGATGGCTTCAGATCTAACCTTCCATTTGAGGCTCCAGCGAAGATTCTGATCATTCAGTGAAGTGTGGCCTTCAACTTCAGCTCTAGCTATGAACAAAGCTAAGCCATCCCTACGAGTGACATACTGTACTCAGGGCACATGCAGGCTCCTGGATCAGTTTGCACTCAATCACCAAAATAGTCACTATCCACCTTTCTGCTCTAATCCGTTTCCCTTTTAGAATCTACCCAGTGCATTGTTCAGTTCAGTAACTCCATGGAACTGACAGATCCTAGACACTACACTGTACCTGAGCCAAGGAGACCAGGTTGATGACCCCCACAAATCCATGATGGGGCAAGCACTACAGGACTCTGTAAGATACAGCACTTGTCACAGTTTTCTGATATGGAGTGACCTCATTGCCTATGAAGTGCAGTCTTTTGCTATCTCCCTGTCGACAGAGCCCTCACATAAACAACCCATGCAGAAACATTTGACAGATATGTGGACAGTGCCCTTTGCTGACATCCCCACCCAGGACACACCCAGGAATGGTATTTCAGCAAATCCCTATCAGGCACCGAGAACCCTCCCAATTTCATCTATACTCAGTGGTCAGCATGACCTCAGAGGTCACTTTGGCTTGTGAGATCATGTAGCATTTCATTTGCATCTTGTTCAGTGATCTAGTTCCTGGCTCCTAACCCCTAGTTTATTTGCTTTTTCTTCATTTCCAACCTCAGGAAATATCTGTATGTATGTTTTCATGCATGTGAACCTATGTGGACATGTTTATTTGAAAGTATATGTGCTTATATGCATATGTGTATTCGTGTGCAGACAGTATGTGTGTGCAATGTGTTTGTGTGTGTATGTGAGAAGTAGGATCCTATCTCATTTTCTAATATTAACAAGTCTACAAAGATATGAGATTATTCCTGTCCTACAACATCTACATAGCAGTTTTCATAAAAATTGTAGGTGTGTCATGGGCCATCTGTCTAGGTCATATACAAAGAGCCAAAGTCACAAAGGTCAACTCACAAATTCCAGTGGCTGAACCAGGTCTGCCCCCCCATAGCCAACCAGGCCACTGCAGCCACAAATGTGCATTTGATTCATGACAGTTCAGCTTGTTCTTTTAAATGAAGCACAAGGATTCCCACAGGCCACAGCTCCCTTCACTTGATTCCCCACCGGCTGAGAGAAGGCAAAAGAGGAAGTTCCTGACTGCAGGCTACTGCTCACTCCCAGAGAACTGTCTTACAATGGGGACATTTACCTCCCAACAAAATTCCAGAACTATTCTCCTGAGTACTTCTTCTCTGGTGTGAGGCAGGGCACAGATTGGCAAGATAGCCCTTCTGCTTGCCTGTCTTGGTCTTAGGAGTCTCATAGAGTCAATCAGGACACAGGGCCAGGAAGATGCCCCTGTCATTTTGTCAGTCACACCTTTCACAGAAGCCTCAATCTTCTTTTTGAGCAGAACTGTTTCATATGCTCTGTGTAAGCTAGCTAGGAGAGTAGAGCAGTGCTGAATGACTAGTTCTGTCGGTGTGAACCTGAGGGGGTGGCGCCGACTGAGCAGCATCTGTAGGTATGAACACGAACACATGTGTGGGTACTGACCTCTGTTATGCTGTGGTGTGAGATGGAGTTCTGATCTTCATTCTGGATGAGCTAGTGGCAGAGAAGCCTTGGCTTCTAGTAACCTCGGCCTCTGTTCAAGGAAGCACACACAGACCACTTTCTAAAACCACGTGGTCATGCCAAACAAGATTAACCTGGGCCAAACAAGGTCTTGTCAGCCAAATGCAGGAACAGATCAGTTATAGTGAGTGACACACAACCAAGGTACGCAAGAGGCTGAGACAGGAGGATTACAGTCAGTCTAAGTTCTGTAGAAAGACCTTGACTCAAAAAAGAAAGCAGATTAAAAAGAAGAAAAAAAGGTAGAGATGGGAGTGAAAATAGAAAAAGAGAAAGAGACAGAAGAAGACAAGAAGGAAGAAATTGAAAGTTGGTGATTTAGAACTCACCAAAAGTAACAAGAAGATGCCCCGGACAGCAAAAGCATTCAGAGCTCAACTTTACTGTACACACGGCAATCCTAAGTGCCTGTAGCTGCCTGCAGATGCTACTGAAAGGGACATCAGAAGTATGAACTGGGACCCACAGGACATGGACTACAAGCACACAGGCACACCACTCATTCCTTTTAAAACCTAGAAACTGCATCTCCAATAGTTTTTTGCTTCTGATGAGCAAGTTAACTCTTTCCAGTCAATTACACAGTTATTTATTGATTCCCTGTGACTTGCCTTGACATGCTACAGAAACCTCGTGTAGGTCTTAGCGATGCTTAACTCAGGAGACAGACCTGTTGAAGGCTGTCATCACCGCATTTCTTCTGTCATTGCCCCATCTTCTTAGCCCGTCAGAAGGAAACCTACATTTCCTGAAGACTTACATTGCTTAAAGGATGTACCGCTCAACTCCTTGAGACTGTTGGCTAGTTAGGAGCAAAATAATATACATTTACCTTGTGCCAGTGTTTTGGGGACAGGAAAATAATATGATTGAGCAGTGAAGGAAGAAGATCATGTGATCTATTATTCTTCACTACCAGAGTACAGGATGGCAAATGAATGCGTCAGTCTGGGCCCTGGGAAACAGTCCCAGAACTGTAACTTGAATATATCACTGTTTCCTAAAGTATTTATCAAAAATAAAATTTCCATTAAAGCAAAAAATAATTTAAAAGAAAACATGAGTTGAGGGCTGAGGATGTCACTCTAGATAAAATGCTTGCCACACACTGTAGAAGAGCCATGTTCAGATCCTCATTACCAGTGTGGTGGCCTGCCTGTAACCCGAGTACTTGGCAGCTCTTCCTTGAGAGCTGGAGATGAGGGACCCTCAGGACAAAGCCAGCACAATCAGCAAGATCTGGGTTCAACTAAAAGATTCTGCCTCTGTATACAATGTGGAGAGCCACCAAGAAAGAAAGACACAGAATCTGACCTCCACATGCATGTGTGCCCACATAGGAACACATGCACACTCACACACACACACACACACACACACACACACACACATATACTAAAAAGGAAAAGAAATAAGTGGATTTATTTTAAGCAAATAAAATGAAGCCTGGGGGTCTATCTTATAATTTCCCAGCATATGAGCCCTAAGTTCCGTACCAAACAACCACAACCAAAACAAATCAACTAACCAACAAACAAAAACTACTCCTCTAGAAAATTAAGTTCTCAATGCCATTTCCAACTTTGGGGTTATGCCCTATTGTTGTTATATATGTGAAATTACCCTTTAAAAAAAAGCAGAAAGCTTCAGCTGAGCCCTAATGATCATTTACCCCAGATTCCAAAAGTTGGAGGTTCAAGCTGAGACAACCGCGGTCTCCTTCTGTATTTTAGGATAAGGCCCTAGGTGTCAAAGCCCAAGGGTGGCTGTGAAAACTCTTCAAATTATGGAGAACTTCAGAGATGTCCAAACATGTCCTTGTGCCTTTTATGTTTCATTTCTCTTGGTTGTATATTAAGAAAGGAGTGTCTAGCTTGGCACAACCATTTATGACGGAGAACTGTTGGTACCACAGAAAAGAACCAGGCAAGGCAAGAGGTTTCCAGTGAAACTCCAAAGGCCTGAGGCAGAGACATACCGTCATCTCTATGGCTCCCAGCAGGGTTTCTCTGTCCACTTTTCCCATTCTCCGTGGTCCTGTTGAAGTGAAGGAGAGGCTAACATGGAAACACCAGAAGAAGAAAGGCATGCCAGTTGAGTGGAAGCAGAGACCAAGAATCCAACCTCAGAGAATGGGGGCTGTAGACAGGAGGTAAGTCAGCCATGTAAAGGGAGCTATAGACTCCAGATGCAGAGGATGAAGTTCAAGGGGAAAGGAAGACAGCACTGAGATCCAGATGTTGGAGATGGCCAGTTTTGAGTCTGCTTGTAAGTCAATACTGTTAGCCCTCAGTCAGCAGACAGAATTTCCTTAGTTATAGTCTCTCTGACAAGGCATCCCTTGCCTTGAGGACTGGTGCTCTTATCAGTGCTGAAGAAAAAGAGAGGGAAGAAGAATGGTGATGAGAAAGAGGAGCAGGAGTGAGGGGTAGAGAAAGGGAAGGAAGGAGGAAGAGGAGAGAAGAAAAGAAGAGGAATGACCTCTGAGTTATTAGTTGAGGCTTTTCTACTTATAGACAAAGGTCAGGGCCAGACACAGGCAATTATAATCAAACCACCATCAAGAGTGCCTTTCATGCTCAGGGCCTGGTTTATTACTATTGTCTAATGCCAGTCAAGTTGTATGGTACTGTATGATGCCACCATCTTTCCTCCCTCTAGAGTCTCAACCTTCAGCCAAACCTCGCCATTGTGTTCTGATGAGGACTCCCTACACCTACCCATCCACAGCTCAACAGTCAGCAGCTCCCTTACAAATGAGATTTGCTCACATGGCTTGGTACTACTATGTGAGTGCTGAAGCCTACAAGTCCAGGCTGGCCTCTTACCTCTACAGTTCAACTGACTCTTGAATCCCAACAACTACATCTTTGCTAAGTCATGCTAGGGGCCATGTCAGAATTCCAAGAGGTAAAGGCCACAAAGTCAACCACTAATTCTGGCCCCCAATCTCCAGAACAAACAAGGTCTGAGGCACAGGAATTTCTATAGTAGAAAATCACATAGAAGCCTACCCTTGTGATTCTTAAGACCTCGGATGAGCACCCTGCATGGGGCATGTGGTATAAATCCAACACTGTGTTTGAAGAACATAAGCTGACATCTATTCATTTGTCCTTTTCTAACATAAATTTTTGCCTTCAGTGATATTTACTACCCTTTGTAAAGTGGGTCACTCTATCCCTCCATGCCATGACCAGAAGAACTGAAGGAAACGGTCATTAGGTTGACAAAATGTCCCATACATCCATGTCAGTTAAAAAGAAAAAATATAACCGAGATATTCTCTGCACCACCTCCCAGGATTCCTGACATCTGCCGTAAACCTCAGGCCATATGTCTTTCCCTCCAATAAGGAAAGTCGTCACACACCAGAGCTAAGGTCGTGTCAGAAAGAATTATTGACTTATAACCATATCTTCCTCCGCCCCACTAATGATTTCCACAAATATACCCCCAATCATCTTTTTTATAATATGCTTTCCAGAAATTACTGAGAGGCCCAGGGGGGCTTTGGGGGGGTCTGTGCTTAGGGATTTGACAGGTCATGTTAATGAGCCTCACATCCATATTTATTTCGGGATTTATTTATTTAGGATGGAATGTTCTGGTTGCATGATCCTTGCTGAGCGGGCAATGGAGAAGACACAGAGGAATGGCTGGGGGGGGGGGGCATGGGAGCAGCCTCCAAGGCCTTGGTGAAACAGCTCCAGGGGTACAGTTTACTGCTCCCCCTTCCATGGCACAGAATCCTCTGCCCTCAGGTTGTCAAGTTGGCAAGGGGAGAAAATAAAAATAACCAAAAGATAAACAAAGTAAATGTACAACTCACAAACCCTGTAGCTAAAAGCTTACCCCAAGAAAGAGCCACACCCTCCACAGAATGTTTCAATCTGCTGCCCTCCTAGGAAGGATGAGAAGCAGAACATGGGGTCTGCAGGACAGTACTGGACATCTGCTGCTTCCTCGACTTGGGAACGAACTGATTTCCACCATAGCTGGGTGTAAAGCGGCTCTCCTACCACCTAAAGGCAGGATTCACAGACTCAGAAAATCACAAAGCAACTCTTTTCCTGGACCAGCCCTGACTGGTGGACCATTCCTCCTCAGCTCAGGATACTGTGTGGAAACAGGATTCAGGAGCCATTGGGTGTGGCACCCAGCATCCAGCTCACCATACCCAGGAAGAGTGAACACGCTCATCTGAGCAGAAGTTACTTCTTCTCCGACCCAGTAGCCTGCCACATAACTTCTGGCTAAACACACTCTAACAAATGTTATTCTTGCTCCCAACTATCCATCCAGAACAAGGACAAATCACTCTAGAAAAGCCACCAGCATCCTGCCGAGTAAACCTCACAGTGGCAGCAGAAGCATCCAGGCTTAGAGAGCCAGGAAGTCCTAGCATCCTGGAAGTCATTGCCTCCTCACAGGCCCTGCTTTACAAGCACTCCCGTGCAGGCGCATTAACCAACATGTACAGGGATCCTGACAGGCAGCGTGACTGCAAATCATATAAGAGAATGACCCGCAAAATAAGAGGGCTTCTCATGCTTCCCACCCAAGTTGTCTAAGAGATTTCTATTCTCTTTCAGCAAAACTCAAAAGAAAAAAAAAAAAGTCATCTACAGAGCTCCATCTTGTGGCAAGCAGTACCCTTTCCTCCAAAATGGGGCTGGGGAGGGTGGGGGCTGGGGGTGGGGCAGGAGCAGGATGGCCAGGTAGCAGAGAAGGGAGCTTTAACCCTCGAGATTTTTCTTACCTGATAGGAGAGAATAGAAGGGGGAAAAAACTATCAGGGCAGTTAGAAAAAAAAAAGGAAGTAGACGATTAGTTTAATCTGCAAACCTGATTAATAGATTAGGGAAAATGCAAAGTGTCTATTTGCCAAAGCTCCTGTCGCAAAGGAAAAGTGACACACATCTAACTTTCTAATAAGGCAAAGATAGCCAGCCACCTTCAGAGCAGGGCTGAGCTGCCTTGCCCTGGTTGTCAAGAAGTTGCATCTTGCTGTCTCGGGGTTTGTAGCCAGGTTTCATACAACGCATTTGTAAATTATCACCAGGGAGAAGAAACGTGTACAGGACACTCGTGTGTGCTTCCACCAGCTACAGGGCAGGCTTTCTGTGCAGTGTTTGAGTTGGGAGCTCTGCTCTTGTGCTGTCTCACTCCCTGTGTGCTAGGTGAAATTATGAATTCAGGGCATCTGTGTGCTTCAGTGTGCATATGTAAAATTGCCTTCCGCGGTGCAAGCGGCCAACAAAGTCCTTGTTTTGAAAGTAGGAGCTTGAGAGACCAAGGGAATCTCCAGTACGCCTAACCTTTCACACCAACGTGTTTTTTCAACACTGCTTTCAGGCAGGAAGAAGCAGAGAGCTGTGTTAGAAAGATTTAGGGTAGGCTGTAGACTGTCCGAGCACCAGTTCTTAAATGACACAGAGGGAGGTGTGAGACAGAAGAAATGGGGTGGGAACGGAGTGAACACACTTCATGTTTTTAAAACAAGAATAAATGGGTCCCTGTCAAAGATATTTCTTGCTAATAATCATTTGCTCTCAACACTGTAAAATTAGCATCTTTTTCCTCCTATGAGAGGAATGAGAGAATCGACTGGCTATGACTGTGGGTGCTGAGTGACACTTGTCTGGGTGGGACAGGTCCTTTGGGCTTTTTGACTTCCTGTCTTAGGCATTTTGACTAAAATCCTACAGTTATTGTTTCTCTCTCTCTCTCTCTCTCTCCTCTCTTGTTTATTAGTCCCTTAAATTCTGAGCCCCATCCCCAAACACACACATACACACACACACACACAAAGAAATTGTCCCTCTCAAAAGGTGACACCCTCAGATCTTCAAGGACCTTATTTCACATGATAAAAGAATCAACCAGCACAGCAAGGCAGGGCAGAAGAGATTCCTCAATTATCCACTCACGCTTCCTCCTGGTATCAAACCACATATTTCTGGGTATCACAAGGGTTTACGCCATGCGAATCACATTAAAATATGCTAGTACATAGCAGCTTCTGATGGTTAATTTGGCTTCTATATAGTGGGGCACTAAAGTTTTCATGTCAATCAATTGGTACAATGCTCCTGCTGTAAGTCACTGGGTGGGGGGGCGGCGCAAGGGATGGCAAAACTCCGTTTTCAGTGAGTATATTGCCTGCAAAATTGGGCAAGAAAGAAAAAAGAGAGAAAGCTCGCAAGCTACCAACTAAAGCCTGCTGTGGCAATGGAAAACAAAGAGAGCGCAGGAAGGGAAATGGAGCCGGCTGGAGAGCAGCAGCAGGCGCTTCAGAGGACCCAGGGGAAGACTTACAAATGGCTCCATCGGAGCAGAAGGAAGCCGGAGCATCAGAAGGCCAAGTGCAGCTGAGAGGAAGAGCCAATGAGAGAGTCAACAAGGAGCTGGTCCAGATGGGCCTGGCGGGATGGATGCAGAGGGCTCCCTGCTCGACAGGGAGGATGGCTGCCCCGGGAGAAGACAGATTGAGCTTAGCTTTCCCAGGAAGTGAAGGGGGTGTGCCCACCATGGCTGCAAAAACAAACTCCTGGGGAAGAAAGATGAAATTCTAAGTCACATTTGCCTTCAAGAAGAAGCCAGAAAGAAACCAAGAGACAGAACTGCCACCCAGGCACCCCCAACCCCTGCCTCAATGCAGATGCCATCACTAACCCCAGCTGCTGCTGTGCGTCCCGGGATCCCTGACACGGTTGTTCGGAAATATCTCCATTGTTCAGAAACACCTGCACTGCTCTTTCCATGTCGTGAACACTGAGGACAAAGCTTGGGTGGGCTTTTCTAGATGTTTGGGCCACATGGCCTGATCCTCTGTGAAGGCCCAAGAGACCACATACCTCAGTGATCATTATAACCTTGGAAACAGAAACTTAGCTTCTACAAATCACACACACACACACACACACACACACACACACTTGCTGATAATGCATGTAAAACCAGGGAGAGACACTGAGAACTTAAACTGGGGGAAATGGGATGTTAAATATATGTGGCTGGGAAAGGGGCATGATCAAACAACATCGCTGCACCTGACCACACAGAGGTCACACACATACTACAGCTGTGCTTCCCAGAGCAAACCACCCATGACTTCTGCCAGCCCCAAGATCTTCAAAAAGTTTAGTTCTGTGTCCTCATGACAACCTGCTAAGGAGGCAGGGGAACTAAGGTAGATATAGGAGCTGTTAATCTGAAAGGCAAGATTAACTCGTAATCTGCTGTGCTACCTGGACCACCTGAACAAGGTGGACTTTAACTCTCCCTATCTGTCTTCTAACCCAGGGAGGAAACCCTGAGAACAGGCAGAAGATGCCCGATGGCGTGGTGTGCCCTGAAGCTAGGCACTCTTGGCTTTTCATCTTTCCCTCAGGCCTTTCACTCCTGTTATCTTTCGGGCTCCTCCCTACAGAACTAGGGCACGGCCATCATTATCCCCAGATCACTGCCAAAGGAGCTGCCACTGATTTTGAATTGACTTAGAGGGATGACTGGCAGAGCCAGGGCAGGGGCTGTGGGTTGCAGGCCAGCACTCTGTTGAAAGGACCAACCATGCTGTGAATGGTCTCCGTGGATGAGGCTAATCATGCTAGCTCATCTCTTAACACCGAGGCCTGCAATTTCCCCTTCACGTTTTGGGATCCAAGAACATGAAGTAGTAAACCATTTAGGGGGTGCAGCTCTCTTCTAAGTGTAATGGACACAAACTGCAGAACACACAGACTGTAGCAGCCAAAGGAAGCTCAGAGAGCACAGGACCCAAGCCCCTTCCGAAAGCCAAAAATGCCCAGACTACAGAGGGTCTGGAGAGAAGTTTTTAAGGGGGAGACTGGTTGCCATCCTTGTGATCTTCCAGCTCTGGTAATTGAGCTGATGAAGTTGGCTTTGCCTGGGGTGTATGGCTGTAAGAAACTCTCCTGCCATCAAGGCTTTATTTCTGTAAAAGGCAAAGATAATGTGGGCTGGGTATTCCTTCCCGACATATAATTCATTTAAGTCAGAAATGTTCTCCAATGGCCTTTTCCCCCCCTACTCTCCAAGTTTACATGCACCATGATCCAAAAAGATATAAATTGCCATTGGGAAAAGGGGGCAGACGGCTCCTTCCCAAGACACAAACACCAGGGTCTCATTTTCCCCGATACTTTTATTTTGCTGCTAATAAAATTGGGTGGTTAAACCTCCATGGTAGAGTATGAATATCACACCAGAGTCAAGCTTTAACACCAGCGAAAACTCTATTAAAATGCTGCCCCAGAGACAGGGAATTTGAATGTTGGCCCTACAGGTCCGGTTGGGCCTGAAAACTGAGAAGACGAACTTCCTAAGTCTTGCTGAACAGGCCACACAGATGGGTTTTATTTTATTTTTTTTTTAACTTTAGACTAATTTCCTCATGGAAAAGAGGGGGGAAAAAAAGAAGAAGAAAGGAATCAGAACTCCAAGCTGACTTGTGAGAGGCAGCGGCTGGATGGGAGGAAGGAGAGACGGAGCTGGCAGAGTTACTGAGGCTGCAACCACACCAATAGCTCAGGACAGGAGGTGGGAAGAGAGCACGGTGGTGGCGTCCCGTGATCTGGATCCAAATATACAGCTCTGAGCTGGGGAGATGGATCAGCCAGGAAAGTGCTTGCCACTCAAGCCTGAGGGTGTGGTTCTGATTCCCAAGAAACAATGCTTAAACAAGCAAACAAAACAAAACAAAAAGCATCTGGGTATAGTGCCACACACCTATAATCCCAGAACTATGGAACTGAATATCAGAAAATCCCAGGCTCACTAGGCAGACTAACCAATCACTGAGTTCCAGGCTTAGTGAGAGATGCCGATGATGATGATGATGGTGGTGGTGGTGGTAGTGGTGGTGGTGGCGGCAGCAATAACAATGATGTTGATAGCCAGGCGGTGGTGGTGCACACCTGTAATCCCAGCACTTGGGAGGCAGAGGCAGGTGGATTTCTAAGTTCGAGGCCAGCCTGGTCTACAGAGTGAGTTCCAAGACAGCCAGGGCTACATAGAGAAACCCTGTCTCAAAAAAACAAAAACAAAAACAAAAACAAAAAAAAAACAATGATGTTGATGATGCAGAGAACTGAGGAAGACACTGGAATTTGACCTGTGGGGACACTTGCATTCCCATCTTCGGGCACACATGTAAACATGTACAAATACACACAGGCACATGTGAAAATGTACTGGGTTTAAAGAGCTGATTTCAGAAGGAGGCATCATGAGGCTGGAGGGATGGCTTAGTGGTTAAGAGGGGCTTGCTGCTCTTACATAAGAACTGGGTTCAGTTCCCAGAATCCACATCAAATGGCTCACAGTTTCAGGAGATCTGCCGGCCTCCTCAGGCCTCCTGCAAGCACCTACATGTCCATAGTAAACATACAAACACACATACACACATACACACACAACTTAAAAGTTGCAAAAAATGAATAGCAGAGTGGTCCAGCTGGGAGGAAAGAAGGCAAACACCTTTAAATGGGCCAAGGTTGAAGGTTGGCGCTCCTGGCTTCTAGAATTTTCTCTACCTTTTAGGTACATGGGCCACTAAACCAGTTTCAACTTTGGGAAGTAAGTGTGTGCTAATGTCTTTGGGCATCCTGACAGGTCTGTGAAGAGAATGAACCTTTAAATCTGTTTGTAGCATTGCCTTACTTACCTGCTGTTGACACTAAAAATTCCACTGAAGTGGCTTAGGGGTAAAACTCACCTAACTAATTTTACCACCCTTAAAATTTACTTAAAAGAAAATAACATTTATCAAATCAAGGAAGAATCAAGAACCCCAAGAATAAATGTAACCAACATTTGTTTTAAATATAACAAGCTTACATTTTACATTGTGCAGCCAATAGGTTTTGAAAGTTAGCAAAAATCTATTAAAAAGTGGTGAAGATTTTAACGAAATCCTTATATAGACTCTTAAATATTACTGTTAAGAGTGACTCCGAATGCACGTGACAATTGACACCACGTTATTCAACATCTTCTGGTTTTTGAGAAACAACCCTAACAATACCGTGATATAGCCTGTGCATAGAGTACTGTTCAATATACATTTTACTAACACAATCAATGAATTTAGCCAAGATGTGTTTAAGAAGAGAGTATTTGAGGATTAGGGAAGGTTCGAGAAATGAAATGGGGGCTAAGCTAACAAATCTATTAGAAATAAGATCAACAACTTAAAATTTAAACCAATCTTAAGCATATATTTGAACTTGGATATGCAGAAATGGTGTACAAATCCCCAAGGGCCAATGATACACTCCCAGGATCAACAGCCCTATAGACAGTTAAATTACTCAGAAAGCCGGGGAATTTATCAAACATGAATTTCAAAGTGGATTCTGGTCTCCAGAAAAAAAAAGAAAAAGAAAAAAAAAAGAAAGTGTCCTTTAGTGTACATACAAAATAAATGTTTTCTAAAAGCCCTTTCTACTATATGTTTTTAACTACAAATTGGCTTAGCTTTGTGATTTACCTGAAGTAAAAGGAAAAGAATTTTTGCTTTGATACAAGCTGTCTGGGTCAAAGGCGTACACAAATGTTTGCAAATACTAAAGAAAAAACTTTGATTGCACCTATTGACTTGATTGGTGCAAATCAAAGAAATAGTTTTTGACCTTTCACCTCTGCCGGCACACTCCTAGTAACCAACTCCATCATGGGAATGTTATTGTGCAATAAGTCTTCTACACAGAGGGAATTTGTACAAACCCATCTTAGATTCTGGGTGACAGTTATAACAGCCCTGCTAAAGTTTGTTAAAGCAGACAGACTGAGACAGAATGCACTGAAGCCTGCAAAAGCCCTTAGAAACATAGGCAGTATTTAGTTCATAACCTCAATATTTAGTTTATTGATCAGAAGCAATATTAACTTCTCCTATTGCTGACAGATAATTTGTCAAAAATACTTTAAATAACAACATTTGTTTGTTTTATCTAAGATAACTCAAGAAATTACTGATCTGCCCTCAGGCTACAGAATTTGAGGCCAAGTTCCCTGACAAGGAACCTTGAGTACCCTGGTCCCAAAGCACCACCCCCTCATTCTTCCTATGTAATTGTGAGGTGCCTACCTCCTCATTGTAAAACAGATGGGTGGGTATACTATTGTGGAATATTTGATCTGTCCAAAAATCTTGAAAAATAGTGGGTTGGGTTTGTTTTGTTTTGTTTTTTGTTGTTTGATACTCACCTCAGCCTGCTCTTGGCACATGAATTCACAAGGCCAAAGACTTTTTTTCACAGATAGGCCCCACTCATGTACCACATCAAGCAGTCAAAGGAAAGAACAGTAGCTGGTAGCCTGGAGACAAGGTCAGCTGTCTGGAAGGCATTCACAGACCTTGGTAACTTGGTTTCATTGTCAACACTATGACAATCAGTGTGTAGACATCCTGCTGTTGTCTGTCAGGTTTCAGAGCAAAGTCATTGGCTGGGGTGTCTGGACATGACAGCCTTGTGAACACCAATACACTCTCAATTCTTGATTCTCATGAGGGCTCCAGTCCCCAAAGCCATCATAATCTAAAGAAGACGTTCACCCCTTAAACTGTGTGCGTTTGTAACACTGAGGCTTTGACTGTGACCAACCCTAAGCAGACCTCTGTGCACAGCACAGCACGCCACCCCTCAGCAATCCTCATCCCCGTGTGTGTGTGTGTGTGTGTGTGTGTGTGTGAGAGAGAGAGAGAGAGAGAGAGAGAGAGAGAGAGAGAGAGAGAGAGAGAGCATGCATCTTTTTGAAGGGAGTGGCTCACCTCCCCATCCCTCCTCCTTATATGCCATAGATGCTCAGGAGACCGCGTACAGATTATCAGGAGACTCTATAGGTTATCTTCGCACTCCCTATCCAAAGAGACTTGGCTTTGTCCTGCTTCCTACTGTGTCTTCCTACTATGCCAGGGAAACCAGACACATCTAAGCTCCAGACAGTGGCTGGCATAGCAGCCTGAACAGTTTTTTTTTAATGTGTTCTGTGCACCTCAGCAGGACCACCATCATAAATACCAGAGACAGAACAGTCTAAGCACCAAGAATCTTCTTCCTTGGGATCTAGACATCTAAATCATGGGGTCACCAGGCATGATTGATTGCTTCTAGCACTTTCCCTAGATTGTAAGTGTCCACCCGTATGTCTCTCCGAATCTCCTTTTCTTCAGAAAACACCACTCAGACTAGACTTGAACCCACTTATGCGACCTTGTTCTACCTTAACAACCTCTGGATCAGCCCTACTTTCAAGTACAGTCACATCTTGCATTGAAGAGAGAAGGTCTCCACCATATTAATTCAGGGGGACACAGTTTATGCTACATCCCGCCTTCCCAACCCTTCCCAGGCTATTGATTGATTGATTATTTGGTTTGGGCTTTATGAGTCAGAGTCTCACTCTGTAGCCTCTTCTGTCCTGGAACTTTCCAGGTAGCCCACACCAGCCTCAAATGTGCAGCGATCCTTCTGCCTCAGTCTTCTAAATCCTGGACTTACAAACACACACCTCCACACCAGTCTTCTCTGGCTTATTCAGACCACAGAAAGTTCATTACCAAGTTGACTTTCTCAGCTGGAAACATCTGTCCCGAAATGACAAGCGATGACAAGTGAGCTTCGAGAGGGATCAGAGGGGTCCACCACAGATGAGCACAGGCAAACCCGTGGGCATATTTCACACAGCTCAGCCCTCACACCAGCGCTGGAGTCTTTGATCCTGGAACCAGCTCTGTACGAGAGGCTTGGGAGGTATTAATCAATGAATACAGATTAATTTATGAGACGAGAAGATGCAGAGCAAGTGGCCCAAGGTCGCACGGCTAATTATGGCCTACGTCTTGCAACGACGAGAACATACTCCTTCTAGTACCCCTTGCTGTCCCCTGTGCAATGAGGAGATGCCGGGAATACGATTTCACAGCAGTTCTTTTGGCTTAAAACACGTTTATCATCTCGCATAAGTTATGACCCCAACTCTCTCACACGAAGATCAGATCACAATAAAAAACACACATCGTGCAGGTGGCTAATGTGATTTATTAAATTTTCTCAATTTTTGTGTATTAGGAAGTTCCTCCCCACAGGAAAATTTTCCAAATATTGAAAACATATGTACATAGGACAAAGCTGGAAAAGAAAAAAAAAGACTTATTACAATACATCACACATAATAAATGTGTTCTTAACAAAGTCTGTATGAACTTTCACATCAATCAAGAGTGGAGGCTGCTTGATTCCGTATAATTAACCAGGAAGTCATATTACAAGTGATAAATATCACAGACAGTAAAGTGGAGCAAAGGAATATTGACCTTAAGTGCTCATTAAGAATGCAGGGTTTTTGATGGGCCTCAACGCAATCATTACTCAGTTAATTGAAGGGTCAAGTTTCCCAAAGATTAATAATTAGACGTCCAGTGGCCTGTGCATTGGAGGTTTGATAAATGCCAAAAGAGGCCCCATTGGGGGTTCCTGGACTTCAGAACCTGGACACTTTCAGTTCTTATTGTATTTGGAAATAAAAAAAAAAAACATGGAGCTTAAGAAAGAATGATTTCCTGCTGGGACAGAGCCCCTGAAGAGTCTCTCTGAAGACGGTTGATAAGACCACCCTTGACTTGGTCAATGATGGTGGTTCCACCACACTTGCAGGTCATCATCCCTCTGCACTTGTAGACACCCCTTTCAGGTGGCCTCAGGAGCTCCAGGAAGGACATTGCCTGCAGCAGCAGTCAATCCCATATGGGGTCCATGACCTACAGTTCAAGAAGTTTTGATGCTAAACCCTTCATTCTGTATGAGCACTTAAGAGCAATCTTCCTTTGCTCCCCTTTCCTGTCTGTGATATTTATCACTCATGAGGCTAAACTACCACTTGAAACAAAAACTTTTCTGGCTCAGTCTCAACTGTACTCCCACAACCTACTCTGCATCAGCATGTGTATCTTGCTGGTCAGGTGAGGCAGCCATTTTGAATACAGATGTAAATCCACCTTCCTTCTCCTTCCGGAGCCTGGGAGCTCTTGATGGTCTGGTTAGTGTCCTCCCCTCCCTCCACATGCCCAGCCCAGAGTCCTGTGAGTGAGATGATACATCTGCTGTGTTGGAGGTCGGACTAAGAAAGATAGGCATGTTAAATTAAGTAGAATATACCTAAACCCATGTTTGGGCAAAAGCCATGTGGTGAGAGAAAGGACAGCAGGAAACAAGGGCAAAATCAGGAAGGAATCAGCCAGAGAGACCGATGTCCATTTCCTACGTCACAAAAGTCTTAGAACTAAAGGATGCCCATCACTGAAAACAACCTAAGCACCCAGCAGTAAGAGACTAGTTTAATAATGATCTCTTGCTTCATTGAGGACACCACTGGGGCACTAAAGAGCAGTAAGCACTAAAGACTGACTGCCAGGACAGCAAAGATAGGAGAACACTTAACAATGCACATGGAGATCCTGACAGGTAATGAGATAATAGAGTTGCTGTGAGGAAACACCACCGCCAGAAGTAAGGTGGAGAGGAAGGGGTTTGTTTTGTTTACATTTCCATATCACTATTCATCCTCAAAGATAGAGCAGGAACCTGGAGGCAGGAGCTGTTACAGAGGCTATGGAGAAGTACTGCTTACTGGCTTACTGGCTTACTGGCTTACTGGCTTACTCAGTCTGCTTTTTTACAGAACCAGGGACTACTAGTCCAGGGGATCGGGACTGGACCATTATACTGGGGTAAAATGAACACTTCCCCACCAATCACTAAGAAAATGTCCTACATACATGTCTGCATTCCATCCTGATCATTAATAGGGGAAGTAAACAACCCAAAATTACTTTAGGAAGTCCCTAAACCTGAACAAATGCACTGTGACATCACAACTGCCAGTAACTTGAATTTGGGAGCCTACTCCTGGCTTCCAAGGGCATTTCACAGACATACAAATTAACAAATATTTAAAAGGACCTCAGTGCTTTTTGACACATTGATGGTTAGTTCCTGAGTTCATTCTTGAATCTTTTTTTTTTTTGTGATTGTTTGACCCATGTGATAATAGTGACACTTTGGGCTTCTGGGCCAACCCTTAAAAAATAGCTGAGCCAATACCATCTTGTTCACTGGTAGCTCCATCTCGCAAGTGGGACTAGTACCCTGCACATTTGTGGACAAATTAAAAGAACATTACTTTGGTTTTGAAATGGTTCATTACATAGCAGCAGATAGCTGATATGGTTTCCTCAGCTCATTACCAGTCTCAGCTAATTATTTTGCATTTCTGTACCACCCACCAATTGTATGGTTTTTTGTTTGTTTGCTTGCTTCCTTTCCCTCTTACCAGCTATTTTGAACCTGATGGTTTCATGCATTAGCAATAAGCTGGTAGAGTTAAAAGAACTACTGGGGACAGCCAAACACTGGGTAATTCCTGGGGAACCCCAAAGAAGAAGAGGAGGAAAGATTCTAGGAGCCAGAGGGCTTAGCACATAGAGACTGAAATGACAATCACAGATTGAGTACGGGTCTGAGCTAGGTCCTCTGCATATATGTTTTGGTTGTGTAGTTTGGTGTTCTTGTGGGATCCCTAACAGTAGGGATAGGATGGGGTATCTCTGACTCTTTCCTACACTTGGGACCCTTCTCTTATAGGGTTGCCTCATTCAGTCTTGATATAAGGGCTTGTGCCTGGTCTTACTGTGATTTGCTGTGCCATACTTGGTTGGTATCCTAGGACACCTGCTCTTTTTCTTTCTTACTTTCTCCTTTCTTTTTAAGGGAACCAGAGGAGAACCAGTATATCTAAGGAAGAGGAGAGATTCATGGTGTGGAGGACGTGGAGGAAACTCTGGTCAGGATGTAATGTGTGTAAAGAGTGTGTGTGTGTGTGTGTGTGTGTGTGTGTGTGTGTGTGTGTGTGTGTATGTGTGTGTGTGTGTATGTGTGTGCTTGCACATGCACACAGGTATGGAGGTATTCCTATAGAGACTAGAGGAAGACATCAGATGTCCTCTATGGCTTTCCACCTTGTTCCCTTGGGACAAGATCTCACTGAACTTAGAGCTTAGTTTTTCCAACTAGGCTACCCCACCAATCCTCTTATCCATGCCCCTCCCTCCAGCACTGGCCAGCACATAGGTGCTGGGGATTCAGGTCCAGGTCCTCATATTTGCACCGTAAGCATTCTTACCACTAAACTATCTTCCCAAGCCAAATATCTTTTATTTTATAACTTGGGCTTTACCGTGTGTTCCAGATTTTCTAGAATAATTTGTGGTGCATGAGGGTGTGGGAAAAGGTATGGGAGGGTCTGTCCCCAGCTTTGACCCAACAATAGAACACTGTAAAATCCAAAGGGACAGTATGCTCTGAGACAGAATGCACAGGCAGCCAGGAATCCAGAGAGGAGACGATGAATGGAAGAAATAGGGGATCACAGAAAAAGCAAGGGAAGGTGCAGAGGCCAGGCTCTTCCAGCCTCCTTCCTCCTCCCTTGGCTCGCATTCTTCAACTCTAGTCTCCTTAGCCCAGAATCCTAGGGAGCCAGAGGTTTCAGGAGGGGTCACTCCTGGAACATATCCTCCACCATCACCCTTGACCTCGCCCCCCCCCTCTCCCCCATCTAACCTCTTTGAAGGCATCATCTTATAGCAGTCAGTAGCCGCCAGGCCCAGCCTGCCTCCTCATTTCACACCTGGGCTTCCCACCACCACCACCACCCCGGTCTTGAGAACTTAATGCTTGTGCTGAGGTCCAGCCTAGAGTACTGATCCAAAGCTGAAAATTTCTTATCTTGGTACCAGTTCCTCCCTCAGGCCAGCCAGTTTTCTTCTTTTTGATTCCTGCATAAAGAGGCCACTGTGAATTTTCATTCTGCCCTCCATGAGGCATCCACTAATGAGGACTTTTTAATACCACATACTTGCACATATTCAAGGAGTGGTCATTTCTCAGCCCATTCAGAAAAGCCGTCTTGAGACAGAAGGTAGGGTGCTCCGTGAGTGCAGGCTGGGACCCCATCTATGTCTAGCATCCCTGAACAGTCCCATGGCTCCTGGCAGCGTCAGGTGCAAAGCATAATGAATGGCCCTCTAGAAGCTCTGGGTTTCTGTCCTGTTTTTATTCTGTTCCTTGTCTTCAGTGTGCAACAGCCCGTAGTGTCGCAAGAGGTCGGTTTTATATGTGGGAGCAGCACCAAACTATTTAGTTTTAAAATGACACTACTGTTTAAGACCCTGTAATTTTCAGAAGCTCTGATTTAGTGTTGTGACAGTCCGTAGGACTCATTTCATACCCTCAAAAAGAGCTGGTCAAAGTGTTAAATAAACATGAGGCTTACTTCATGCTCGCTTTCCAAGAATGTAAACCCTGTGATACTCTAAAGATTAAATACCGCTCCGCACACAAACAAGCGATCGTCTCGCGGTTACTTCTTCCCGTAGCTTCGTTTCATGTAGTAATTATTTTGTGTTCAGACAAAGACTTTAATTAGGAGTCATAAAGGGATTCTGAAGAGCGAATAAGTAGTTTCATCAAACTGATAATAAACAGACAGTTCTAGAACAAGGAGCCACCCCACATGCAAGCCATAACAAAGCAGAGATGCACAAGTCACTGACTAAACCCAGTTCCACAAAGGACTGTTTGAGGAGGTCACAGGAAAAAGAGACTGTGCCACACACCTTCACATCCTGAAAGAGAAGAGGGACTCATTAATGTCTGGTGGATAGTAAAGGTTGAGAATTGCCTCTGAATGTGAAAATTTTAAGCCTTTTAATCCTGAGCTCCCAACTCTAGTGACTGAAAATTGTTTGATTCTTTGAAATGACAGTATAAAAGTAAAACCAAAGAAATGGAATGGTGTTTAACACAGAGAAGGCAGACGCATCTGTGCTTGATGACAATGAACCTGGGAGAGGGAGAGGAGCCAGGAGACAGCAAGTTAAATGTGTCCAAATATATGTATGTGTGTGTGCGCGCGCGCATGCGTGTGAGTATGCATGTGCATATGCGTGTGTGTGTGTGTGTGTGTGTGTGTGTGTGTGTGTGTGTATAAAGTGTCTGTTCTGTGCTCCCTGACACAGAAACTGGCTCCCCACATTTAGGGAAGTAACATACCATTGCAACAGGCTCCCTGCGATTGCTGAAGCTGGGTCTCAACACACAGGTAGCTTCTGGGTCCACATGTCCCATCAGATACCTGTCACCTCTATCCCATTGGTGGTGGGAAGTGAGCTAGAAGGAAGCCCTGGGTAGTATACACTCATGTTCCCTGAACCTTGGCTCTGTCTAGCTGGTCAATTGTTTGACCCATGTCATTCTAGTGTAATAAGTTCTCACATCTGAGGAATTCTTTCCCCAGGTCTTTAGACCCACCAGGGACATGCTAATCACAGCTTTCTACTTCATGTTCTGGTTCTGGCCCAGAGACCACCTACTCAGTATACCACCTTCTGACTAATGTGATAACTCCTTCCATACTGCCACGGATCCTGTGACTGCTGGCCACACTCTGTGAAGTACACACTGTGCTGGCGTATGACCCTGTTACATTCAAACCAGATCTTGTGTTACAAACCAGTAGACACCAAGCAGTAGGCCAATGAAATCCTGTAAGATGAAAGAGGTGAATGGCGTGAGATGTCCTTCAACCGCTGGTACCTGGGGACATTGAGTTTGCACAGAAAATACAGAGCTCTGTGTGTGGTGCTTACTGTGTGAACATCACCCTCACCCAGGCTCTGTCTACTCTCGGTTCAGCTTCCTCAGAGACAGAGTTTTACTCAACAGAGGCCACCCTGTGACTCTGCCACTCCAGACGAAGCTGGATGAGGCAAGCCCAGGGGCTGTGGGTAGCCCTGGTGTTGGGTGACCACAAGATAAGAGGACCTGGCCTGAGGCTCTGGCCACCAAGGTGCAAACTGGCTAAGGACAGCCTTCTCCCAGTGAGAACTGGGAACATAACCAGGGTTAAGTGAGATAGTATGTCCTCTGCCCACCTTCCCAGACTCCCATGGCAGATCTCCCCTCAATGCCACAGCAGTGAAAGGACCCTGCCTTGTGTCCCTTTGATGAGATGGTTCACTGTCTGTAAGGACATCCTGCAGACACAATCTCCCAAGCCCTTGTGGATCATTGGTGTGGATAGAGGGGGCGGGGGCACAACCTACACACCACTCAGGAGAGGCCTGGAAGAGAACTAGCCATTCAAAACTCACAAGCTCACACTAACCAAATGGCTTGCAAAGAACAGTGACTAAATAAGGGGGCAGTTTGCAGACAAGTATGGAGTGCCTAGCTGTTCAGAGAGATAGAAGGAGACAGAGACAGGTGGACAAAAAGAATAAGGGATACAGCATGTGCCTGTGGAAACAGCATAAGTTGGTTTTCACTTTGTGACTTTTGCATTGGTTTCAATGTTCTACTTAAGATTCAGAGTCAGTGGGGGCTCAGGAAAAGATAGCTCAGTGGATATTGTCCCTGTCATACCATCTGCAGTCATGAGGATCTAAGATTGGATCCCAGATACCTATGCAAAAAAAGTGAGACACATCAGTACAAGCCTGCAATCCCAAAAACAAGAGGATCCCTGAGGATTGTTGGCCAGACAGTCTACACTCTAGTTATACTGGTGGGCTCCAAGGCTGCATGTTCAGTGAGAGAGACCATGTCTCAAAATAATAATAATAATAATAATAATAATAATAATAATATGGAGAGCAATAGAGGGAGACACCCAACATCAACCTCTGCCCTCTATGAGCACACATGTATGTGCACACGCACAGACATTTAAAGCCAAGAGACAATTCACCTACAATAAAAATGAAAGCTTCATACTCACCCCTCAAGTCACAGAGCAGGTTTACTGCAGGGAGGGGATAGTTCAGATGAAAAAAGAAAACATTCTTGTTGCTGTGTATGCCCAAACAGATAAGACACGGTTGGTTAATCATATTGTTGTCTTCTTTGAGCCCTGAGCTGTTCCAGGCTGTAGCTGAACCCCATGGACGTCACGCGCACACAAATACACACACACACACACACACACACACACACGAGAGACAAGCATGCCACGGGCATAACTAGGACTCAGAATAAAGAGCAAAAAGTAGCGACAAACATCACACAATGGCGGTTCTCTTCACAGAGCTTCAGCTGCCAAGTCTTTGCACTTAGGGGCTCGTCTCCAGTTGGGTAAGAACGTCCGTGTTCCTGAGAACTAGACTGAAACTCCACGTGGCTCCGCTTTTATGGGCAAAGCTGAAGCCAGGTGGTTCTGGAAGGAGTCCCGCAGCCAGGGCCCTCCTGTGGCTTCTCGGATGCTTCAGATGTTTTCCTAGAACAAAATTGCAAACATGAATCTCGTAAGCAAGCGAACTCACATACCGCGCACGCCAATTACAGGCTTGTCATGTTCCCTTCACAAGCCCCAATTTTCAACCATAAAAAAAAGTGCTTATGATACAAGTTTTTGAGCTCAAAAGAACCAGTTGGGGGGTAGGGAAGAATCTGCAGATGTCTTTTGAGCTGTCTTTGGGGAAAACAATCATATACAAATCAACCATTCCTGGTTTTGAACATAACCCAGTGACTTTCTGTCCTCAAATTATTTGTAAATTGTAAGGGAATCCTTTCTAAAGTTGTAGGCAGAAGTTTTCTAGGAGATGGAAAAAGCATGTGGGACTAAGAAAGTTGACCTCAGTGTTTGAGAAGCAGCCCCTGAGTGGACACAGGGGTTCTCCAACACCTGGGGACAGTGTCGCTGGGTTTAAATACAAGCTCAGCCTTAGGAATCTTCAGCTATAGCCCTAAGAGTATTTAAACAGTTTGTGTGTGGTTTAATATAGCTATATCCCCTCTGAGCAGCCTCACACTCTGGTTTGACACATTGGAAGAGTGAAGATCTACAGGGAAATGTAGAATCAAGAGCCAAAAGACACTGGGTTACAGTTCACGGGGATTTGCAATTTAAGCGTATGATGACTGGGAAGGAGATGGAGATGCAGCCGGGAAGGTATCATTCCACCTCTACATCTGCAAGTAGGTTAATTAAGTCACCAGCGTTCGGCAGAGGGAAGTGTAAAACACAGCGATCAAATGAACCCTTCTCTAGGGTTACACAATTTATAACCCATACCATCCTCAGAGGAGGAGCCGCGACTGCCTGGCTTCCAAAGAGAAGGCTCGGAGAAGTTTAGCGTCTAGGGGAGGAGGGGGCTGGGGTAACACACGTGGGCTTGCGGTTCACAGGTAGGGAGGGAGCTTATCCTCAGTGGTCCATGCTATAGGAAGAAGGAAATGGACGACCAAGCAAGGGCTACACCCTGACCCCTGGTCCCGTTCAGCTTTCTGTGCCTGACTTGCTCTGATCACTGAAGCTCAAGGAACAGGCTGCACCTCAAAAAGAAACTCTCGGGGTACAGAGGAGCTGTGGCTCGGTGACTCCATCCCTGGGCTCACATCTCAGAGGAGCTGCAGAGGGGCCTTGTTAACTCTCACTACGCAGCCTCTTCCCAAGGAAAAGAAGACTGTAAGTTCCCAGTTAATGCCCACCCAGGTGGATAAACACAGCAGAACCTCCAAATATAAAGAAAATTCTAGCAGCACATTAAAACACCTGACAGTATCCAACCTCAAAGGTCTCAAGCACAGCAACCAGCAAAAGTGTGTTTACTAAGTAGAGGCTACATATCTGCTCCAAGGATGCACCCAAACACCCCTGCAATGTATGTGCCTTGCAGCCATCCTCTTCTCCCAGCCTCCACTGGGTGGCTATAAGCCAGGGAAACAGAACATGGGGACCCTTAAAAACCCAACATTCTAAGGGAGGGCAATAGAGTTTAGGCAAAGCATTGTCCTCCTTGAGGACAGGAAGCCAGTAAGTAGAGTTGCTATTCTGCTGTGCACAACAAGAGACAGACATCCTGCCTGGGATGCATGCAGCCCCTAAAAGCCAGTGTTGGTTAAGCATTCCCTAAGAAATCCCTCTTTCTGCAAAGGTATCTTAAGATAGGATTGTTGTTTGAATCTAAAAATGTCTTTTGGAGGACAGTGTGGGAAGGGCATGGTTCCCATTATGTGGCCTTATGGATATGTCTAGATCATAAAGGTTCTGGCTTCTTCAATGGATGGATCCATTGATAGGTTTACAGGTAAAGGAGCTATGAGGATGTGGGACCTGGATGAGGAAGTGGGCCACTGTAGTGCTCCTTTGAAGGGTACGGCTTGGCCAGGCCTCTTCTGGTCCATCAGTCTCCTTGCTGTTAGGAGGTAGGTAGTATGTGTCCCCTCCCCCATGAGGTTTTTCCTTACTTTAAGCCAGGAAAGATGGTAGCAGTGACCATGGGCCAAAGCCTCTGAAGCCCTGACTGAGCCAACATAACTCTTTCCTCCGTTAAGGTCTTCATGTCAGGTAACCTGCCACAGCAACACAAAACTAGCAGACACAACAAGAGTCCATAACAAAACCCTCAGTCCACAGGTGACAACACCTAAGCAGGACTCCAAACCAGCCCCTTCTGGAGTTGGATCAGAAAGCCCAGACTTCTAGCTTCCAGTCTGGCTTTTCCACTGCCCCTGCTCTACCATCGTGCACACCATTGTACCCTCCATCCATCTGGACAAGTCAACTTCCATGATGATTGAAACAGCCCTGGCATAGAAGCAAACTCGACTGCAGGTGTATGTGGCAAGTCACTGGATCTCTATCACCTTGTCTTACCATCTGTGGGCATAAGGATAATGAAATGGTCAAAGTCAAGACACTCAACACTCTCAAAAACTCAGATCCGAAGACAGATCTTTTCATTGTATAGTAAATGTTTGGGAACACATTACAATTTCTCCTGATTGCCTCTAAAAAAATATGGTGCCCCAAAAGATGACAATGTCTCAATCCCTAGAGCGTATGAACATTGCCCAACACAGCAAAGCAAGTTCCATGGCTGTAATGAAGCTCAGGAACTTGAAACATGGGCATTATCCTAGATCCTCTGCCTGGGACCGTCAGCACGGTCACAAACATCCTTTATAGAGACAGAGGGAAAGGTGATCTTGTGACTATGGAGACAGAAACTGGAGTGTTCCGCCAAGCTGTGATCACTAGAGCCACAATGGCTGAAAGGGGCAGGGAGAGCCTTCCCCTGGAGCTCTGGCCTTGGTCAAGCTCTCTGGCTTCTAGACTTGGGTTGGGGATTCTGTTGAGCCTCAGCTTGGGATGGTTTGTCAGAGCAGCAATGGGACACTTCTCTCAGACCTACAGTGGGAAATACCTTGCAGGAGGCGAGTATCACTAGGGCAGTTCCACCTGGAAGGAGAGGATATGCTGTGCCTGACACAGCACCTTGTCTACTCAAAGACACAGTTACAATGTTTTACAAGTCCCAGTTCTCCCCAGTGCAGAGACCAAAAGCCAAGTGGTGGGCAAAGTCTCTTGGAGAGAGCAAGATAACTCTAGATACCAAACTAAGACCTTTATGCTTTTTCTGTTATTGTTTTAAGATGGTGCCTTGCACTGTAGTCCAGGCTGCCTTGGAATTTATGGCAACCCTCCTGCCTCAACCTCCTGAATGGTAGAATTAGACCCATTAGCCACCATACTCAGCTTCTAATTTGATTTTTTTTCACTCATTAGACAACCACTATAGGACTATACTGAGCCTTCCTGCTTTCCTGGGAAACTGGAGATACAGGAAGTGTGTTTTCAGAGGTCTCCTGAGACTTCTGGAGTAGTGTTACACATGACCATTTAACAACCGGTATCGAAATCAGGGTGATGTGGGGTTCATGCAACGTATTGACACATGCTTCTACAAGTCAGAGCCAGCTTAAAGGCAGACAGCAGTCATCAGGAGTGTAGCAATGGCAGAGGCTAAAATTATGCCATTTCCTTTCCCTACTAGAAATGACAACTTGAATATCAAACTTCACCAGAAAGATGACAGCAGCAGCAGAGCTGAGGAGATGAACTGTGCTGAGGGAGAGAGCATAACTTCCTGTAAGGAGTTAAAGGCAACAGCATTTAAGGATCGAGACAAAACCGCAATGATGCAGCCAGGCTAAGGTACTGTGAAGCACCATGGAGGACCATGGAGGATTTGCTGAGGC
This sequence comes from Apodemus sylvaticus, assembly GCF_947179515.1. Classification (NCBI taxonomy): domain Eukaryota; kingdom Metazoa; phylum Chordata; class Mammalia; order Rodentia; family Muridae; genus Apodemus; species Apodemus sylvaticus. The sequence continues at coordinate 68,708,983 of NC_067472.1, read as the reverse complement.
TCCGGGGTGGCCATGCTCCAAGCCTAGAAGCAAACAGAGACCTCCAGTGTTAAGTTCCTAGGGCCAGACAGAAACTAAAACCAAGAGCTTCCTTAAACCTGTGAATAACCTCAAGATCTCCACTGCTGAAGATGGGCTGTGGTGGGTGGGCTCCAACTGCCAATCATAAAATGAAGCAGGGAGGAGAGCAAGATCAAACAGGTTTTTTGCCTGCCTGGGTATATCAGCAATATACCATGTATAAGTAAGAAGAGGAAAGGATCCGCTTCTGCATAGAGATGTTGGCTGTGATCAGCAGATGTCCAAAACATGACAAAGGGGGGAGACAGGGAGAAGAGATAAAGTGACAGTGAATGAAAGCCACACACCAAAAAGAAGTCCTTCCAAAATGCCAAGACGGCTCAGTAGATAAAGTGCTTGGCAGTCAAGCATGAGGACCAGCCCACCTATGTAAATGCCATGTTCCACATGTAAAATGGCACCACACCTATGGCAAGAGAGAAGGCACAGACCACAAGCAGCTTGGGAATCTATAAGGCCAGTGAGCTTGAACTACACTCGGGGGGGCGGGGGGGGGGGGGGGGGAGGGGGAGCAGAGGAAAAACATGCCCCTCCCACAACTAAACTAAGGGGAAAAGGAGAACATACCTCCTCCAATTATATGCAGTAATATTTCTGCGCTGAGAGACAGACAGACAGACAGACAGAGACAGAGAGAGAGAGAGACAGAGAGAGACAAAGAGACTTTCCTCTCAAAAGAGGTCCACACAACAAAATCCTTAAACACGTAAAACAAAGCACAAGCATACACACACACACACACACACAAAGACACAGAGAAAATAGTGATATGCTTGCAGAGGACCCTGACAGACTTTCAAAAATATGTGGGAGTCTGGAGTGATGGCTCTATGGTCAAGAACACTGGACTAGGACTCAAGTCCCAGCACCCTCCTGGTGTCTCACAACCATCTGTAACTCCAGTCCCATGAGACCAGCACCTTCTTCATGCCTCCATGATACCAGATACACATTGCATGGTGCACAGACACACATCAGGACAAATATACCCACACACATATAACAAATAATTTTAAGAAAGAAATAATGACAAAATAAAGTATATATATATTCCATCTGAATAGGTTAAAAATGTTGTCTAAAATGTCAAAAGGATAAAGTGTATGAAACCAGAAAAGAAGCTTATAAAAGAGAGCCACACATGATGAGCCCTACTGTCACCAAAAATGTTTTCCATACACACAGAGGAATGGTCACCAACAGGAAGTAGTCAAGAGTAAGAGGGGACTTCAGACAGGAGCTGAAAATTACTCCAGGTGCAAAGATTGGGAACATTTTTTTTCAGTGTGTAAAAGTTCTTATAAGGCATGGAGAATAGATTAAGAGGATTCAAGATATAAGATCTGAGTCCCTGAAACTTGGGGACAAAACCTTATTAGGTGATTTTAAAATAAGCAACACCTAAGAATTTCACATAATCGAAGAAAGACAGCTTTAAGAGTAACCCCTCAGAACAAATAAAATTCTATTTACCTCTAGACGGCATCAAAAGAAAACAGCCAGGAATCAAAAGAAAGCAGCCACACTCAACACAAGCAGCTGCAACAGCAGACAGAAGGCCGGTGCCCGCAAAGCAGCAACAGTTAGATAGTTACCGTGCTGATGCATTTGTCACAGACAACAGGAGAGCTCTGCAGAGCACCCAAGCAGGGTGTGGGTAAGCTCAGCCCATTGGCACAACTATCAGTCAAGAGCAAGGCAAAAACTGAAAGACGTTTTTAAAAGCTGGAGAGACTGAAGAGATGGCTCAGTGGTTAATAATGCTTCTTTTTCTTATAGAGGACTAGCTCCAGGGGATCAGATAATCTCTTTTGACCTCTGGAGGTGTGCTTGTGTGTGTGTGTGTGTGTGTGTGTGTGTGCACGCGCGCGCACGCGCATGCACACACACACACACACACACACTTAAAAAATAAGTTGATTTAAAGTTTTTTAAAACTACAATACTTCAGAGAGGAGAAAAACAAATGTGAAGGGGACTTGTAGATCAGAAGCTAAAGTCAGTATGGAAACATATAATAATAACAGTAAATTCAGCCAATAAATTTTTTAAAAATGAATTTTTATGTTTAATAAAAAGTTTATATTTAATAAAAAGTTGTAAAGAAATCTAAATAGCAATACACACAAAGTAAGGGCATATTCCATATCTGCCAACTTCTCTACTGTGGTCAGAAGAAAGGAAACATTTTGGCTAGGTGTGGTAGCCACTCTTTCAATCCCTGCACTCAGGAAGCAGAGGCTGGAAGATCCCCAGGAGTTCAAAGACAGTCAGAGCTACACAGTCAAATACCTTTCTGAAAAAACAGTCAGGGGGGAGTAGGAGAAAGGGGAGAAGAATATAAATACTAAGCAATCACAGACGTTGCTAGAAAATCGTTGCCTAAAATACTTTAACATTTTAAGGCTAATTCATCAAAGGAATATAGCTGTAATCTATAGTTTCCAAAGAGGAAATAAATATAAAATACATAAATATTTTGTTCATTCAGGAAACAATGGAAATGATAAAAAGAAAACATTGCAAGTAAAGAAAGAAAGAGAGAAAGGGATAATAAACCAGGACAAATGGTACTGAGAAAGATAAGATCACATATTAATGAACTAAATCTTATACATTATAAGAACGTGCTATCTCAATGAAGTTGAGGATTTTTAAGATATCTAAATATGACTTAAGAAGTATGAAAGCAAAAAACCACCCCAAAACTTGATAATACAGAACAAATTGTAACCTGCATATATTTGTCAAAAAAAGTATGACAGCTACTTTAATATACCAAAAATGTTAGCTAATGCAAAAGTATTAGCGCCCTTACTAACACTATGGTATGGTAAAATTCATCAAGAAGATATAATAATATGTAGCCTGAAAACATACTATTAATTTCAAATGGATAGCATCACAAAGATAATTTTTTAAATCCATAATCACAGTATTTAGAATTTATGAATTAAAGACAATAACACACCTCTTATTAAAAACTACAATATAAAACTTTAGTAATCCTTACTAAAGCCAAGAAAAAGAACTTGCAAGTTACATTGGTTTGGCAGTTAAAACACTGGCCACACAAGCCTGACACCCCAAGTTCAACCCCTGGAACCCAGTGGAACAACAGCAACTTGTCCACTGACCCCACACATGGTGCTATATGACATGTGTGTACTTGTACATGTGTGCACACTCACACAAATAGCCACATTAGTAATAACTAAAATAACATAAATGCAAGAGAAAGAATACCTATAAAACATAATTTTTCTGTAGTGTGTAGCCAATGCAATAAGAAAAGAAAATGAATTATTGCTTGAGAACTAGCCAAGGAAAAGATCAAAATCCATTTGTAAATTGAAGAAAATCTTATAGAAAAATATTCAAAAGAGCTCAGCATGATAACCAATTATGAATCTGTGGTAGGCATAGTAACACACTCAAAGATGTCTACATCCTAATTCCAAGATGTGTTGGCTCTGCTCAGTTATATGGCAAAAGGACTTTGTAGGTAAAAAGCTTGGATATTATCCTGGGTCATCCAAGGTAAACCCAGTCTAATCTCATCAGTTCTTCAAAGTACAGCCACACCCATGAGAAAAGAAAGACTTGGTGCTGCTGGCTTTGAGGATGAGTGAGGATGAGAGGCAGTGGATGTGAAGAAGTCAGAAAGATACAGGAATGGCTTCTCCACAGTCCTTCCAAAGGCAGCACAGCTCTGCCAAAGCCTCTGTGCCTCACAAGTCACCTGACAGACTCCTGACCTACAAAACTGCAAAATGACACACTCATGCCGAATCAAACACTAAGCCTGTGATGTGTTTAAAAGCTGAAGTAGAAAAGTAATGCCCAAATCAACACCTAAAGTCATGTCTAGCACCAGACATCCATATACCACTAAATACCACCTTCCCATCTATAATAAAACAAATGTCAAGTTTCCTGGAAATAAATCTAAGAGATATTTTCAGGAGATCCATATTAAGGGGATACAAAATGCTTTCAAAGAACATTTTAAAAAGCCCTTAATAAATGAGAAAATAATCACAAACAAAAATTAGAAACTCCACGTCTCTGTCTGTCTGAACCTGCCAAATTGAATTCAAAGTCAATGTAATTATAATTACAATACCAACAGGGCATTCTGCAGAACTTTACACTCTTATCTTTAAATTCAAAGGAAAGAGAGAAGGGTCAAGAATAGTCAAGAGAGCCTTGAAATAAACCATGCATGTTTGCCCTCTCTGGCATCAAGGCTGTTAGGAAGCTCTGTTAGATAAGAGGAGGCTTCCTCCTGCACTGAAAGATAAAAGGCCAATCAAACAGAAAGGGTCAAAACTCACGCACAGTCTGTTTTCATTTATATGAAGTTGAAAAAAGTTATATGAAAGAAAATTAAAGACTACATAGGAACATACGTTTAGGGAAGGAACTCTGGTAAAGACCAAGAGAAGGGTTATTATAACAGTTGGGAGGAAAGAGGGAAGGAAATGAGATCAGGGAGGGATGGGGAAATGGGCAGTTCTTAGCAGGGTTGTGTTTGTGATCCTATGGTACTACTTTCTCAGATTCCTCGTGTATATGGATGTATATGTGTGCATAAATTTAACAATAAAACATGTTGACGAGCATCAAGAAATAATAGACTTATCAAAGAATGAGGTTGTGATAGTTGGTTACTAGTAAGAAAGGAGGGGATCCTACTTTATACTATCTAAAGCCAAGCTGATAGATTTCAGACCTAAATAGAAAAACAATTTTTAGATTTTAAGAAAATATTCAATATGCATGTTTAACAGTCTCATGACAAAGAAAAGATACTTAAATAAAAGGTGCAGGATAGAGAGAAAAATTACTACGTTTGGTAGTATTGTGCTGGGGATATAACTCAACAGCAGACCACATGCTTTATACATATGAAGTCTGATGTTCCATCTCTAGCAACATAGCTAATTAATAATATTGATTAAAAAGTACGTGTTCGCTGGGTGGTGGTGGTGCATGCCTTTAATCCCAGCACTTGGGAGGTAGAGGCAGGCAGATTTCTGAGTTTGAGGCCAGCCTGGTCTACAGAGTGAGTTCCAGAACAGCCAGGGCTACACAGAGAAACCCTGTCTTTCTGGAAAAAAAAAAAGGATGTATTCCTCCAAAAAGAGTAAAATGCAAAAGTAGAAGAAAAAGCTACAGGCTGTGATAAAATGGTGTAATACACATTAGAAATAAATAACTGTACTCAGATGTACATGAGTCATTAGAAAACCTTTTGAGTTAGAAAGCAAATACTGCAATAGAAAACATGGCGGGTAATATGAGCAGACCGTATGCAGAAGAATAAACTAAATAACAAGCAAAGCCCAGATGTCCACGTCCTGAGTAGTAAAAGAAGAAGCTTGAGATTGGCATCATTTTTAAACCAGGTAGTTACAACTGATGCCTAAATAGGAGAGAGGAAAACGCAGCAGAAATCATTATAGCTGCTATGAAATGTGTGGATGTCCCACAACACATAATTGAGAATGGCCTAGTGAAGCTGAGAACATTGGACTACACGGCTTAACGTGCACGGGCTCCTGTAGAAACTCTTCTTCCTGTGCATAAAAGTCAACAAGAAGCAAGTTTGAGCATTTATGCCCAAGTCTACATTATGATGTTATTTGGAAGAAATAGAACTCAAGCTAGATACCCACCAGGAGGAGATAGAATACATTGCATCCATCACATGAAACAATCAATTATCTGGAATCACAGCTGCCTAAAACAACTAAGCTTATGGATAGTATGCATAGACTGTGTGTGTGTGTGTGTGTGTGTGTGTGTGTGTGTGTGTGTGTGTGTGTATGCGTGTAGGTTGGAGGCCAACCTGAATGGCCAGTGAGCCCCACAGATCCATTGGCCTCTGCCTGCCTAGCACTAGAGTTACAGGTACAAGCCACCATGCCTGCTTGTTTTACTTGGGTTCTGAGGACTGTAAGTCAGGTTCCTGTGCTTATGAGACACTTTTGGCATCCTCCTAGCCTGTACACTTGCATGCCTTTAAACCAGCAAGCCACTATCAAATACCATTATTGAAACATATGATGCAAAGTACGAAATATGCCTAGTAACGATGACCTCAAAATAACTCTTAAAGCTCTCTCTGGGGTGGAGGAGGGAACTGTGTTCCAGAAGAGCACATGGATTATCTATACCTACAGAAAAAGAATTTGATCAAATAACAAATGTGGGCATATCTGTCCAGTATTTTCTCTTCTTTGGAGCATCTGAAGCAGTCTGTAATTTTTTTTAAAGTGGCTCTTTATAGAGAAAGCTACAGAGAGACCTGTGAGTTTACATGGGTACCTTGCAAACACAGATAGAGCCTGTCTCTGAGGATGGACCCGGATCTCTGCATGAAGACAACCACTTGCTTTATGCCACCACCCAGACAGTCAAGGAGGAGGGAGCATACACACTTCTCTCTAAACCCAGAAGGCTGTGTTTACAAAGCAGTTCAGACAGAAGCCATATGTGTAGGTCACAGAGTCCAGGGCGCCAAAGCGCTCTGATTAATAACAGAGTGGGGGAGAAAAGTGGTAACCTTTTATGATAAATTATGGGCTGTGTGTCAGCGGTCTGGGGATGGCAGGGGGCGAGTCACCATTCCCATCCCTTTCTTGTAAACTGAGTGGCGGGCTCAGAAAGTTGTGAGGAGGGGACCCATCTCCTGAACCCCAGCCAGGGGACCCAGTGAGCCTGGGGGCTTATAGAAGGCGTGGAGTCAGCCTTCCAGTGCTACCATCTGGAGCAGTAGATGGATCGAAGTGTGGCTAACCTGAGGTGAAAGCAGAGCTATATGAGGAAACCTGCAATTAAACAGCTTCGGCTCTGAAGGGATAGAATTTCATAGAAAGGAGTGCTGGTCTTTGTGCCTGTCTGTCTCCCCCAGAATGGGGCCTGCACTGGAGTGGGGGTTGAAGCTTTTGAAATTAATGGCCGTTGTTGGTGTGCATGTTTTAACCCCTGTGAACATTCATGAGAGCTTTGTGTACATATTGATTGCTAACGGGGCCTAAAGTTTAAAGCACTCATTCTGAATTCCAAGATGTTTGTCAATTCCTTCTAGACCCTCAGACCTCATCAGCAGTTGGTATTTTGAACTCCTCTTCCCTGCATATTTTAAGAGAAGAAATTTAGGGTCTTCTCTAATCCAGCCCTGTGCTCTGCAGCCGGCGTCTTTTAACGGATCCGTCGATACGCATCCATATTTAGGAGAGATGAATGGGCATTGGCTGAGCTTTGCCTTGGCAGCTGGCCTGGGCATCAATCACAGAGATGACTCTCATGGACACATCAGCCATTTGGCGTCCTGGTCCCCTGCCCCCACCTCATATGGTTGAAGACACTTCCAATATATCAATAGTGATCTGTGTCCAGAAACTTCTCAGGGGAGGCCTTGAGCAAGGGGGTGGGGATAAGTTATTCACCTAGCGGCCTGTACTTTGTAAAACACCATACCTGAGCTCCTGAGGGTCCTGAAATAGTTTTAGCCCAGGTCATCAGAGGTCACTGGTCCCAGCAGCTCTTTTAGAGAAAAGTGCAGTAAGGTATGGAACAGCTCTATTTCGGGGGCACACTTTGGAGAATCTTTCTCAGACGCCTTTATTCTTTCTTGCAAATGGCCCTGCCAAATGCTTCCCTCAAGTTCTAACCATCTATGTCTACTGCCATCTAGACCTGTCCAGCTTTCCTTAACACCCCCTAGCAGTGTTCCCAGGCATTCAGACCCATAGGGCTGTAGAACCCTGCCTTACATCTGATGTGCTCCCACTGAGAAACCACGCCCATTGCCACCTGCCAGCCCAGGACCCAAGAAACAGTTTCATCTCCTCCACTTACCACCAAGTAGCAGCCTAGGTAAGCAAGGGCTCCTCTCAAAAGCATGAGCCACCAGGCACATCAAAAACCGGCGCCATACTGTGTGTGGTTTCTTCCAGAGTCATCCAGAGCCTACGTGTAAAGAGAGATTGTTAAAATCTAATGTGAGGCTTATGGAGGCCCCAGAAAGGAAAGGTGTGGTGCTTTCCAACTCCCTCTCCATAAGCAACCACTCACAGCTGACAATGTACCCAGAGCCTGCAGGTTAGACCCAAGGGCCCACTCAGGAGTGAGTGTCAGATAAGCAGTGCATATTTTAGTATAAAAAGATTTCACTATGTTGATCACTGAAAAACAGTTGATGTCTGGAAGGGAAGAAGTCAGAGAAAAGCTATAGTCTGTTTCACACACAGGTCTAAGTCACCCCTGAAAACTAGGAGAGCCAGGTCACCCGTTTCACATCCTCAGAAGACTCTGAGGAAGACCCCTGAGGGAAGCAGGGCCACTCTCCTTCCCCGTGGGTGACCTAAACAAAGCTCACAGCCTCATCCAGAAAGGCACAACACACTCACATTAGCATGCATAAGGGGCTCTGCCTAATCCTAGATTAATAAACCAGTCTATTCTGACTACTGCTGAACTTAATTATTTGGGAACCCGTTGACAGTGGAGGAGATGTCCTGACTCTCTGAGTACAGCCACTTCTCCCATTAGATGGGACACATAGCATTCTCCCTCAGAGAACTCGAAACAGAAGACTAGAAGACTTAGAAGACCCTCTACCTTAAAGGAACCCTACCTGTGGGACACCATAGGGATGAAAATACTAAAGCTTATACACGAAAGCTAGATGCAGGACCAGAATGACTTTAATGCTGTTCTGAAGTAGCCACAGACCCAGTTGGCAGGTGACAGCAAGTGACCGTCCACAAGTTGATTCCAACCTACTGCCTATTTTGTATGACTGGAGCTCAAAAAGAGTGCATTTTGCATTTCTAAATGAGTGTAAGGGGTTTTTGTTTGTTTGTTTGGTTGGTTGGTTGGTTTGGTTTGGTTTGGTTTCTTAAGTATTTTACGACATGTGAAAATAACATGAAACTCAGATTTGGTGTCATTAAGCAGGTTCTGTAGGAGGACAGCCAAGCACACAAGCATGTGATTATCCCAAATACAGGGGAGAGAGAACTAAGAGCTTGGGAGGAGGAGGGGAACACACCCACCATAGGGCCCTTTCCAAGACGAAGTTGCCCACAAGAAGACAAAACCACCACAGGATAGCCAGCATCCAGAGGGATAGCCCCGGTTCTTCAGAATATGGATGCTACCAGAGACGGGCAAGGCGTGGCAGATAGGGCGATTACATTGGCTCTTAGCAACAAGTATGGGAAGAGGGTAAAGGTAAGAGGAAGGTGCAGCCCAGTGAGGTACACCTACCACAGCTAGCCAAGATAGAATGTCTTTCCCATTGACCCATGCACATGACCAAAGAAAGCCCCCATTGTGCTTGTTAAATATGGTAATTATGAGCCAATTCTCACATTAAGATGAAAGTTTTCATCTAGGCGGTGGTGACACACGCCTGTAATCCCAGCATTTGGGAGGCAGAGGCAGGCGGATTTCTGAGTTCGAGGCCAGCCTGGTCTACAGAGTGAATTCTAGGACAGCCAGGACTCCACAGAGAAACCCTGTCTCAAAAAAAAAAAAACAAAAAAAAAAAACGAAAGAAAAAAAAGATGAAAGTTCTCAGGATTATATTATCCATCACCATGCTCAAGACTTCTGCTCTAAAACCCACTGGACCCTGTCATGATTTGGTTATCAAATCCTCCCCCACAGCTTGCGGGTTGAAGGTTTGGGTCCCAGCTGGTGTTGCTGTTGGGAGGTTTCTGGATCTTGAGGGCATTGGCTTCATTAGTGAGCTTGTCAGAATGGACCATTAGGAGTTTGGTGGGGAGCGGGGCAGGTGATGGAAGCAGGTTGTTGAGGCCTTTGAAAGGTATGCCTCGGCCCCCTCCTGTTTCTCTTTGTGGCTTCCATGAGGAGAGCAACTGCTCTGTTACACCCTTGGACCATAATGCACTCTCCTCACCAAAGGCGGGAACCACAGAGCCTGTAGTAGCTAAGAATGAGTTAAAACCTTAGAACCCATGAAGCAAAATAAATCCTTTCTTCTGAGGTCTGAGGATGGGTAAACTAAGTTGTGTGTGTGTGTGTGTGTGTGTGTGTGTGTGTGTGTGTGTGTGTTGTGGTGTGTGTATGTGGTGTGTGTGGTGTGTGTGTGTGGTGTGGTGTGTGTGGTGTGTGTGTGGTGTGTGTGGTGTGTGTGTGTGGTGTGTGGTATGTGTGTGTATGTGTATATGTGTGTGTATATGGTATATGTGTGGTGTGTGTGGTATGTGTATGTATCTCTGTGTGTATGGTATGTGTGTAAAGTGTGTGTGCATGTATGTGTGTTGTGTGTGGTGTGTATGTGTGTGTGGTGTGTGTATATGTGTGTATGTGTATATGTGTGTGTGGTGTGTATGTGTGGTATGTATGGTGTGTGTGTAAGTGTGTGTGGTATGTATGTGGTATGTGTGTGTGGTATGTGTATATGTGTGTATGTGTGTGTATATGTGTGTGTGGTATGTGTATATGTGTGTGTGGTATGTGTCTACGTGTGTGTATATGTGGTATGTGTGTGAGGTATGTGTGTGGTATGTATGTGGTATGTGTGTGTGGTGTGTGTGGTGTGTGTATATGTGTGTGGTATGTATATATGTGTGTGTATGTGGGTGTGGTGTGTGTATGTGTGTGGTGTGTGTATGTGTGTGGGGGGTATATGTATGTGTGTGGGGGGTATTATATGTGTATATGTATGTGTGTATGATATGTGTGTGTGGTGTGTGTGAGGAATGGGGATATGTGGTTTATGTGTGTGTATGTGTGTGTGTGTATGTGTATGTGTGGTGTGTGTATATGTGTGTGTATGTGTATGTGGTATGTGTGTAAGGTGTGTTGTGTGGTATGTGTGTGGTATGTGTGTGTGGTGTGTGTGGTGTGTGTATATGTGTGTGTATGTGTGTATGGTGTGTGTGTGGTGTGTGTTTGTATGTGTGGTGTATATATATGTGTTTGTATGTGTGTGTGGTGTGTGTATATGTGTGTGTATGTGTGTGTGGTGTGTGTGTAGTGTGTGTTTCTTACTTCTTCCCTTATGTTGCTGTCTCAACTCCTCAGTTTCAGTGAAGTAAACATACAAATTATGACTTCTCCTCCATGTCTGTGCTCTCTCTACCAAAATCTCCCTTACTAAGTGTGCAAAACTAACTCCCAACCAGACACCAGTGTAGACCTCCACTGGCCTGGTGGTTTACCTCTCTGAATCCTCACAAGGTCTCCTGCTCTCTCTAGCCCTCTGCACGTGATCCTGCTTCTGCTCCTGGTTCGCACCTCTGACATCAGCAGTGATCCCAGATCTTGAGTTTCTGCTGACACCCTTGGCCCCTCATCTTTCTCCTCTGGGGACTTCTCCTCCTCCTTGATGACTCAAAACCCACTCATCTTCACCTGGCTCTCTGAAGGCCCTGGAGGAAATGGATTAACCTTCCCCTGCAAACACCTAGCACTGCGACCTCCGAATGGAGATTGTCTTCACACTAGCTCCCTAAATGGTAGATCAATAAATGACTCTTGATGATAAAGTACTTAATGCCAAGTCAAGAGGCATATGGACTTCTCATGTATTTAAATTTAAAGGGACTGGAAATAAAACTGCTATAATTGTCTCCTTCAGACCTGAAGATACTTTTCCTTTTAAATTTGTATTTCCTGTTTAAAAAGTAGATTATCAAATCCATCTCCCATCCCCTCACCTTCAATTCTCCTCTACTCACCCCCCCATTACTGATCCCTCCCAACTTCATCTGCTTTTTTTTCTTTAACCCACTTACTGCTGGCAGAATGTATATTGGGATAGAACCATTTATGGGAGTATAAGTAGCCTCTCAGAGGCCTTTGTAATATGAAGAGCTGCAAGGAAGGGCTGGGAAGAAATTGTCACAGAAGGGCTTGCCACAGAAACACAAGGACCCTAGTTCAATCCCCAGTACCAACATTAAGCACATGTGGTGGCATGTGCTTATAGTCACAGCTCTGGGAAGACAGGCACAGGAGAATCTCTGGGGACCGTTGGCCAGGCAGCCTAATCAACTCAGCAAGCTCCAGGCCTCAGTGGAGACCTGATCTCAGAATCACAGTGGAGACTTCCAAACTAAGACACCTAAGGGGATCTTCTAGCCTCCACACATGCATACACACACACACATTCATGACCAGACAACTACACATACAACATACAACTACAGAAAAGCCAAAAAGCAATAAGGACCGTGGTTAGGCTATCAAACACAGAGCCTGCTCTTCCTTATTGAAGCACAGCTCTGTGGGCTGCTGGTTGCGGAACCAGAGGCCGTGTCTTCACGGGTCTGAGCATCTGGTTCTTTAGCAAGTGGCCGGGAAGAAGGCATCTCCCTCATTGAGTTACTGAAAAACCACTTTACCTCTCTCATCCTAAGGGCTAACAGTAGTCTGTGCTCATAAAAATAAATAAATAAATAAATAAAAGCATTGACTAAATGATAGTGAAAACTTGCTCTCTAGGAACATTAAAACGAATAGAGGGAGTGGGGAGGTTCAATACAGGCAGTATCCTATACCAGAGGATGACAAAATACATTCATAAAATATGGAAACACTGAAAAGTTTTCTTAATCCACCACCCCCCCCTGTAGAGATGACTCACTCAACTTCAGCTGACCCTACCATAAAGTCAGGCTGAGGTAGAGACAAGCCAGACTATATCAGGCTTTTGTTGTATGTAGCTGCTTCAGGTAATGCATGGCTTAACCTGTGGTAAATTTAAATCTGTTTAATGACTTGTAGTATAACATTCTCCCACCATAAAGAACCATTCCCAAGAGAGGCGGTAGTTTCTTCTCCCATCACTCTGTCACTCACACTGGGAGCTCACAACACAACTGGAATGAACCAGACCAGCAGGGAGTATTTATCAAACATGTATATAGTAGACCTTATAAGATGCTGGACACCAGCCAAAAGGATTTCTACCTGGTCTCTCTGACAGTGGCACATTCCTGATCTTTCAGGCTGTGATCTGGCCACATACCCTACAAATACCACAGAAGAACACTGTATCTCCATGTTACCCTGAGACCATGTTGGGAGTTTTTCCAAAGAATGGTGTGCCCCGCAGCACCTGAAAATTATCAGCCTAAATGTCGAAGAGCACGTGTCAGACAGGACCCAACAGCCTTGTGATTACTGTGGGTATCCGACCTTCCAATGAGCCTTCTTTGAATTACGTGAATTTTATCAGGAACCTCTAACTTTTTGAACTTCAGAGGCAGAATTACCCATATTCTTATCTGTGCTAGCTCTACATCAAGAGGGGAATGGATTATAAGCAGACAGACAGACAGACCTGTACACACACTGCTGTGTTCAAGGAGCTAATTAACACTGTCTCAGCATGAAGGCTGTCCATACTGGAACCAGCTGCATATACAATGTTTTCTGCCTTCAAATCATGCTCCTGTATGAAATATTTAGTCTTCTAATTGCAGAGAACTCTGGAACCTGGGACAAGCTACCTAAGCAGGGGAGGCAGTTAGAATGGATCAGCCAAGGCTCCGAGGAGACAAAAAAGGGGGAAAGCCTCCATTGGAAAGAGCTAACCTGAGCTAGATGGGAGGGTGGAAACAGGTGCGCAGGATGGGACTAGGAAATCCCTTGAGACATTCATTAGCTCTCTGCAAAAGGGCAGTGGCTATGTTCATAGCAGCCCTATTTATAATAGCCAGAAGCTGGAAAGAACCCAGGTATCCCTCAACAGAAGAATGGATGCAAAAAATGTGGTATATCTACACAATGGAGTACTATTCAGCCATTAGAAACAATGAATTCATGAAATTCTTAGGCAAATGGATGGAGCTGGAGAACATCATACTAAGTGAGGTAACCCAGTCTCAAAAGATCAATCATGGTATGCACTCACTAATAAGTGGATATTAGCCTGGAAAACTGGAATACCCCAAACAGAATCCACACATCAAATGAGGTACAAGAAGAACGGAGGAGTGGCCCCTGGTTCTAGAAAGACTCAGTATAGCAATATAAGGCAAAACCAGAACAGGGAAGTGGGAAGGGGTGGGTGGGTGGGAGAACAGGGGGAGGGAAGGGGGTTTATGTGACTTTCAGGGAGTAGGGGGCCAGAAAAGGGGAAATCATTTGAAATGTAAATAAAAAATATATCGAATTAAAAAAAGCTGGGGAAAAAAGGGCAGTGGCTAACAGAAAGCACTCTATCACAACTGGAAGAGCACAAGGCCTTCACAAGGTGGCTCAGTTGGTGCCAAGCCGGAAGCATATGGAGTTCTATGGCTGGGAGCCACACGGTAGGAAAGAACTTACTCCCACAAGTCACCCTGTGCCCTCCCACTCATAGGCCCACAAAATAAAATTTTTTAAATAAAAAAAAAAAAGCAATTCAAGGAGAGCTGGTGAGGAGTGGAGGCCAATTGAGACGCCACTGCTGGGGAAGGGATATAGTTAAAGAGGGAAGCTGTATTGATGTATGAAGGAAGGACAGGCAGACCTTATAATTTATCCTGTGAATAGGGGATTCTCATTTGTTTTTTAATATAAAATTTTAATTAGGCTAGGGGTGCAGTTCAGTGCTAGGGCACTTGCCTAAGACACACAGGGCCCTGGGTTCAGTCCCTAGTTCTGAAAACAATTAATTAAAACATGTCAAAGCCCAAGCGAAGGTCACCAGACCACCTGGTGCCAGGGCAATATGGTCTTTAATTCTCTTTTCCTGGGGAAGCCTGGGCAGCTCTATCCAGAATTCCAGGCAAGAGTGGTCTGAGGGGAGCTGGGAGGACATGGGCCAACCCCCAGATCTTGGAGCCTCAGCTGGGGCTGGGCCTGGGGCCTGGCTGGTCTGCTGCAGTCAGTTATGTAATGTAAACGGCTTCCTTTCAAGGGTGTTTCCTAGCACAGCTTACTGGGGCCTGCTTGTCCTCTGGGGTGCATGGCAGGCAAGCTCTACATCAAAGCCTGATTGAGCAGAAAATATGTGCTAATGTTCACAGCAGTACTCTATTATAGTATAAGTGTGCTTGTAAATATTCACTACATGTTATTACGCCATTTGAACCAAGAATATTGGAAGGTGAAAGGTCGCCCTAATGCTCTCTCTGGAGGCAGCAGTTTTGAATATAACCAAATGGGATAATGGTCAGGAGTACCCAGAGGGGCCAATGTAACACGTCGTAAAGAATTGTGCCGTGAGTTTTAAGTTTTCAGGACAACAAAGATGCCGAGGAGATGGCTCATAAGCAGTCATTATTAATGGAACGACAAGGCTAATGTTAAGCAGAATGTCTTCGTGACGATAAATCTTGTCCCTGCGCCATTAGTACTCCTTACAACTGCAAATAGCAGTTAGGTGACAACCTAACAGGGCTGCATCTTATCCTCTCAGTCTCTAATGTGTTTTATAATGCTGTTAAAGTCAGGAATCACAACTGTTTAAGCTCACTTAATCTAGGAGAAGTTTAAACAGGAATTTTAAATGCAAAAAACAACCATGCTTTGATATTAGCCCTTCTTAATTAAAAAAGGAGATCTTCATAGGAGTAGATTTGGTTTTTTTTTTTAAACAGCCGTTGGGCCGTGGTATATGAGGCATGGCTGAATTTTAGATGCTACAGTATCGTTCAGGCTTTTGTTCTAGACTTCCTGATATGACATCATTAGAAAAAAAAAAAAAGAATTGCATTCATGAGAAGCCAGGCTGTACACTATCTGTTAAACTTGGGTATTGCGTCAGGTTCATATATTTTTGACACCCTTTCCTTTAGAAGCTGCTCTAGCTCTCCTCGGCTTCTGATTTGACTTCTGGGGTAGTCTGAATAAGAAAGGTGCCCACAGGCTCATGTATTTGAATCTTTGCACCACAGCTAGTGGAACTGTTTGTGAAGATTTAGGAGGTATGACCTTGTTGGAGGCGGCGTGTCATTGGGATGAGTGTTTATTCCGCTCTGAAACTGTGACCACCCAAATTAAATGCTTTCTTTCATAAGTTGCATTGACTACGGTGTCTCTTTATAATAGCAGAAAAGTAACTAAGAGAATTTCCTTTCATTTGAAGAAAAATTGAACATCTCACACGCATGTACACACACACACACACACACACACGCACACGCACACGCACACGCACACACGCACATGCACACGCATGCACACGCACACGCGCACACACACCATGCTTCTTTCAAATTCTTGATGACCACAGAACATTAAGTGAGAACACCCTCAAGGGGAATCGCAGGTATTGTACATTCCAGTCAGCTCTCCCCAGCCTTCCTCAACCCTACCTTTCCAAGGCTCCTTGACTGATGGGTCAGGGAACAACCAACCTTCTACAGGGCAGTTGTGAGCTGTGAGGTTCATCTAGCCCAACTCCTCACCTGAGAACACAAGCTATGAGCAGGTGTGTCTTCTGGAACTTTCTGCACAGCCAGGTAAGCAGGTTAAGAAACTCGAAGTGTCTCGAAGGGTTTCCTGCAGCAAGTTTGGGGGAAACCTTGGGGTCACTGGTGGATCTCATCCCCCTCCTCACTTCCGGCATTTGAACTTGATGACCTCATCTCAGAAACTACTGTCCTTGCTTCATTTTGACCTAATTTACATAACATGTTCTCACATTGACATAAGACGTCCCCATCACCAGAATGAGGAAACTGAGTCAGGGAAGGGAACTGACCTGGACAATATCCACTGAGGTGGCCAGCAGGAAGTCCTGCCTCTACCTTGGTCCTCTTTCTTTCCTTCCATTCGGATCCAGTCTCCAATCTATCTTCCTTCTTCCTTCCTCATGTGCATGGCATGACATGTCACTGATTCCAAAACTAAAGGTCATATCGCTGTTAGCCAAAAGGCACACAGTGATTGCTGCCCTTCCTAGATTTTAGGAAATAGCCTATAAATATAGATGCTTCTTGATGTATGAATTCTCTCAAACTCACCACAAGTTCGGTTAAGTCTCCAATCAAACATGCATTGAATTTGTTATCTACAGAGCATCGCACCTGAGTTTGGCCTGTCTTAAATATATTCATAGTACTTATTAACCTACAATTGCACAAAGCCATCTAGCCCAAAAGCCTACAGTCAAAGTGTTGAGCAGCTCACAAAACTTGTTAAATGCCATACAAACATCTCCCTGATATGAAATCTCTAAAAATCTTGACACCTCCATTGAATGTCTGTCTTCACCTTAGACTCACGCGGCTGGAAGGATCCTCAGACTCACGCGGCTGGTTTGATCATCAGACTCACAACACAGAGGAGAAAACGAAAGTGCGCAAGGGCAGAGAGAGCACTTGGTCATCTAGTCCAGGATAGTCCAAGAAAGTACAGCATCTCACAGAGCCTCTTTTTTACCAGAACCTGTTCATTCTCCTTCTAGGCCTCATTACTGTGGGAGCCACAGCAGGACCAAGGAACTGGAAATGCCAAAGGAGAAGGGTCTCCATGCTGACTACAGCAAAGGACAAATTTTAGCATGCATGCACATGCATGTGCATTTGTGAGCTTATGAGCATGTGTGTGCCATATGCCTGTGCATATGCACGCACCTCTTTGCATACATGTACATGAGCACTTATATAACGTATGTGCCCATCCCACATAAACACACATGTACAGCATATATAATTCAGTCTTGTGCGTATACCTGTACCTGAAAGTAGTCAAACCTTTACATGAAGAAGCACCGTAGCATGTAGAAGGACACCCATAGAAATGACACCAACAGTCTCCTCAAAGAAGTACCCTGAAATAAGTTAGGGTGTGTAGAAAGGATTCTGGACCAGTTTTGCTTTATTTGGTTGTTGAAAGTTCTTTTTGTTTTATTATGAGACTCTCATGTATCTAAGACTGGCTTTGAATTCCCTGTGAAGCCACGGATGACCTAAATTTCTGATCCTTCTCCCTCCGCCTCCCTGGTATTGGGGTTAGAGGTATGTACCGCCATGTCAGGTTTATGCAGTGCCAGGGCTTCGTGTATGCTAGGCAGGCACTACCAACTGAGCTATATCCTAGGCTGGACTGTTGAAACTTTTTAAGTTTATACACTGTTTAAAATTCTTATGTTGAAGAATACATATCCTTTCATGTCTCTGCTGCTAAGTAGAATGGGAAGAAGCCTGGCCAGGCCTGAATAGAGTAAGGTGGCATGCCCCTGTGTTTGCTGCAGTCTTTGGATCTTTCCCTGTAAGGTGATATTTTCAAGTAACCTCAGAGTCTCATGCTGAGCTGAGCTGACCTGACTTGAGGCTGCAGGGTTGGGAGGACTGGGTTCTTCTCAGGTTTTCAAAGGTTCTGGCTCTGCCCCTGCACAGTGGGCATCCTGGCTGGCTGTGGGCCTTTCTGCTCAGGCCACAGCTCACGGGCAGCTGCTGAGCTCACACCCCCAAGAGTTTAGGGAGCCTGTCCGAGCCAGCAGCAGCTGGACACTGAGTGGCTCTGCCCAGCTGTGGGGGTGGGGGGACTGAAATCCACCCCCCAGAGGGCTTTACTATAATTGAAAGTTTATGTTTAATTGAAGAGTCACCTGTTTTATGTGAGATCAGAGAGAGAGCTCCCTCAGGTTTGTGATAGGGACAAGAGGTATATCAGCACGTGTTTACATGGTGAGGGGAGGAAGCTTCATGTTTAATTCATATGAAGATTCCTTGGCTAGGAAAGAAAGCTTTCTAAAAGGCAGTTGTACTCGGATATTTAAAACACCCAGCATCTTTATGCAGAGGTTTCTGCCTTGTTGGCTCATGTCCTTCTAAACTTAGTGTTGGTGGAAGGGAAGAAATTTTAAAGACCACATTGTCCCCCACACCATTTAAGAATCACTGTGAGTTTGAAAGCCAACTTAGAAATCAAGGCTGTGAAAAAGAAAAGACATGCTGAGCTGAGGCTCAGGGTTAATAATGTTGTCTTATAAATAGATAAAGAAAAGTTGGGCAGCCTGTAGATTAGTGGAAAACAGGCAGAAACAACTAATCCCACAGTGGAAAATCACAAATTTTAATACGAGGACAATATTGAACTGTATGATTAATTTTTTTAAATAAATATAAAGCATGGTCTAATTCTCCATCCATCCAACTGGCAGAAATCTTGGGTGATACAACCCAAAGCGGAAAGAGCAGGATAAAATGAGAAAGCTCAGATAGAGCTGGGGTCTGGATAATACTAGCAGTATTTATAAGATAGTTTGGCATTATGAAATATGAGCCTTAAAATATTCATGTCTTTTGATCTCATAGATTTTGTCCTAGGAATCTAACCAAAGAAAATGATCCAAGTATATAAATATTTTTCTAAAGATCTTCAGAGAAATGTTACTTATTAAAAGAAGTTTAAACAACCTAAATGTCAAAAAACAGTCACCAGGAGAGTAGCAAAATAAATAGTAATTATTACATTGGACAAATATTATGCAATCGTTAAAACTACACTCACATTGTAGACTATATTACAAAATGTTCTCATCTGTCATTTCATCAAATAGGAAGATGAAACAAACCAAAATTTTATATCATTGTTTGCAATTAAAATTTAAACCTTTAGGGAAGAAGAAATCCAGCAAAATCTACTGATATTCTAATCGCATTTGGAAACAGTGGGCATCTCTAATGTGTTGCTTGTTTATTTAGATTTCAGAGTGCTCCTCATAACAATGTATTGCACTTGAGAAAAAATGAAAAGGTCTTTAAATCATGGTTTCCTAGTTTTAAGAATAACCAGAATCCTAATTCACAGTGGGTAGGCTTTGCTATAATGCCCTCGGTTTTCCAGGACGAAAGCAGAGGACTTGGAGACAGCCATCACTGTGTCTCTACCCCTCAGTGTTTTCTGCTTGTATCAATACCCATTAATTTGTTATTCTCAAGGGATAGTTTCTCGTAAGTGGAAGCACATCTCAGGAAAACCTACTACCTCTTTCTTTGTTTACCCAACAAACACAAACATGCTTGACCAGAAAAACAGACACAGGCAGATAGAATAAGCGTGGTTCGCTCCCAAGGGCTCACATTCCCTACACCCATGTGCTCACCCAGCTGTGTTTAGTTTTAAGGAAAGATAGATAGATAGATAGATAGATAGATAGATAGATAATAGACAGACAGATAGATAGGTAGGTAAGTAGATAGATGATACATACATGCATACATACATACATACATAAATACATAGATCGATACAAAGATAGTTACATAGATACGTAGATACATAGATGATAGGTAGGTAGGTAGATAGATAGATAGATAGATAGATAGATAGATAGATAGGGAGATAGATGTGTGTGTGTGTGTGTGTGTGAGAGAGAGAGAGAGAGAGAGAGAGAGAGAGAGAGAGAGCTTGCTGGCTAAAACCTAAGCACTGCCAAGCAGCAAGATTTAATAGGTTTGTTCAATGAAACAGTTATCTTATGATCAGTTTTACCTGAAACATTTATGTACATCTTCAAGTGGCCCAAAATGCAGGCCAAGTTCATATGGTTCTAACATGGACAAACTTTCCAATAATAGAGCCCCAACACAGGCAGGAAGGCAGATATCAGGGCTGTGGCCACCACCCTGACATCCAGCAAGGAGCCCAAACTCTAGGCTCTAAGCTCTGGCCTCTGCAGCCAACCCCATCCCTCAGAGGCTGGATGAAGCCAAAGATTAAAGTCTGGTCCCACCCCCACCCACATCCTTCCATTAATGGACCTCTGGTTCTAGAGGAGCCCCACGTCTTGCCTGGCCTCTGTTTCCCAAATCTGTAGCATCACTGAATAGGCACTCTGTATTTCTCCACATCAGCTACATTTTTTAAAAGCTTAACACATGAGAAAATTTTCAGTAGATCCTATCAGCTCAACCTAAATCACTTGCTGGTATAAAGATAAATTGGAAAAACTAATGCTTAGTGAATACATTACTCTATACTTCTTTTACTTAGTGAAACATTTAATTAGTATTTACTAGAAAATTACTATCAATTACTAAAAATGACTACAAATTACTAGCAAAATGGATAAATTTTCTCTCTACCACTAAAATAAATTCAATTACTAAGTTTAAGTAATTGCGGGTAATTTATTTCTTGGAGGGCAGGGAGATCCAAACAAATGGAAGGCAGTGATTAAGATGCTCAGAGAGGCTGATTTATGAGGGAAACTTAAATGGCTAAATCTGGCTGAGCAAAGTGAGGGAACCGCTCGCCACGAGCCTTCCACAAACAGCCACCAGTGTGAGGGTCATGGACACTTCCCCCAGGCTAAGGGAGGCGACAGGGCCCATGGAGGAGAGAACTTATGGCTTTCCTGGGTGATAAAATCTAAGACACTAATATGGACACTCAAGGTGGTCGACACATCAGTCTTAGGCAGGAAGAAGGGAGAAAGAACGCCTTGCAGGAAGATTCCTGAGGCATTTTTGAGAATGGAAAGAGGGGGTGAAGGGTGCCCAAGCTGAGTCCTATGACTTCTCTCATGCTTACCCAAACAAAAGCAGTCTCTGCCCACATGCTTCACATGCGACCATACAGCTGTCCTTGAATGGGCTGTTTGTCCTCACAGTGTCATTGTAGACCAGGTATTTATGGATGGG
This sequence comes from Apodemus sylvaticus, assembly GCF_947179515.1. Lineage (NCBI taxonomy): Eukaryota > Metazoa > Chordata > Mammalia > Rodentia > Muridae > Apodemus > Apodemus sylvaticus. The sequence continues at coordinate 68,687,330 of NC_067472.1, read as the reverse complement.
TACAGACCCCAGGAGTGTGGCAGGGAATCAGAAGGCCTTGCCCTTAGGCTAAGACCCTTTAGGCTTGTGCCATGTCTCCACTCTTTCACCCTGTTGTGCACAGTGGTTCCACACCTTCACCCTGCGGAACTGACGAGTCTTAATGGAGAGGTTTCTGGCATAGAAATGTGGTGTAAAAAGTCATATAAGGACTGGGGTACAACTTAGCTGTGAGAGGGCTTGCCTAATGCTCACGATGCCTTGGGTTCCATTCCCAGCACTGCATACAGATGGGATGCAGTGGTGCACATCTGTAATCCTAGGAAATGAAGGCACAAAGATCAGAGGTTCAAAGTCATCCTCAGCTCCATGGCATCTTCAAGGCCAGCTTGGAACACCTGAGACACTGCCTCGAAAAACAAGGCACGTGATGGCCACTGGACGATGCTCACTGCTGGTACTGACGATAAGCCATAAGTGACAATCTGGACTTCCCCAGGATATGACATGGTGAGATAAAATGGTAATTTGGGGAGGGGGGGTTTTCAAGAGTTGGGAGTTAGGTTCAAATCCCATTTCTATTTTCTCCAGGACTGAGACAATCCATCTATCTCCCCTGTAAAATAAAAATTAAAAAGCCTACTTCCGATGAACCAGGAGCCATCTCCACAGTAAGAGAATCAGCAATAGAAACAAATAAGTAGCAGTGAGACCCAAGACAGTAGGACGCCTCTATTGCATGTGGCTCAATCCAGATCGAACAGGATCTTTTCAGTTTGATTTACATCATTCTAGAGAAGGCAAAGTGAGGAAGACAGAAAAGCTTCAGAGGCACCAAATAGGGAAAGACGGAGTAATGGGACTGTGTGCGGTGAAATCACGGTGCCTGACCTATAACCACGGCTATGAAAAGGTTCGCCATTGCCCAGACCTGTAGACTGTGCATCAAGGCTTGAGGTCTCACGTCAACCACACTAGTTAATGTGTGTGCATTAATAGCATGGAAACTGTGATGAATTCACGAACTCCCCACACACTGAGGCCAGATGCTCATTGCAAGAGGGACCTGATAAGGTTAAAAAAACAAAACAAAACAAAACAAAAACAAAGCTTATGTGGGCACTGTCCTTTCTACCTCATTTTTTAGTTACAAAAATATTGGCTTAAAAATATCAAAAAAAGAATATCAAAAGGAATCACTAGCTATTTAGCAGGGCAGCTGTGAGGACAGATGCGCACAGCGCTCCCTCTGGAAGGCTCAGAACTTACTGGTAGCAGAACAAGAGCTTGTTAGATAAGAAGTGAGACTAGAGCCCAGACTCATGATGGTCCCTGGCCATGATGGTCCCTAATTGCTAATAAAATGGACTGTGATGTGGGGCAAGTATCCTGGAACCCTGCACACAGGCATCATGTAGCTAGTAGGAACAATGGCTGCGTGGTGGGTCTGCACACTCAGAAGTAAGGGACGGTATGCAGGAGGAGACTAGAGCCCACCATCTCCATGCTTCTTATTTCTCCAAGCCTGGTCTGCTTTTTTTTTCTTTTCTTTTCTTTTCTTTTTCAGAGAAGCTGCACCCTGAGACACTTCAGATGGTGAGCATCTCCTCCGAAGGCATTTTACTTCCTATTCACACCGGCATAGCCATTCAATCATAATGTCATCACATCCCAACGGGAGACCACTGCCGCCAGGTCCCGGACACGTGCGAAGAGCCTCAATGCATTAAAACCACACGTCGGAGGCATCGCTGTCCCCTTCATGGTTTTCTGTGTGCAGGATGCACAGTAATTTATTCCTGGGAGCCACATTTACCATCCTGAGTTGGGTCATCCAGGACAGGGACAACAGCCTACATGTCTAAGGCAGCGAAGAATGGCGCTCTTTCCCTCCGTTGTGCAGGTAGGGCCAGGCGAGGCCCACAGGTAACAGATGCACGGGTCAGGAAGAGATGCTGCATTGGAGGTGTCTCAGAGGTGGCTTTTGATGGACCTGGGCATCACTGAAAGATACAGGATGAGACTTTTGTTCATTTGTCTTAGATTCATGCCCGGGGCGGAGACAGTGGAACACATTCTTTCACGGAATGAAAGATCAGCCCTGTCAATGGAGCCTGAGAGACTCATACAAACACAGTGGCTGTCTGCTCACTGGTGCCTTGCGTGGATTCAGGTCCCCATGGTGGGCTGAGTTTCTGAAACTCACATGAAGACATCCTCGGGTTTTGTTCCATGTCACACAGCATCAGTTTAACACTGGTGCTTCTGAAAGATGCTACCACCATCTGCAAAATCAGCCTAGACCCATCACATGTAACTTGCAAAGACATTTAAATTGGCTCTGAGGACAGCCTTAAAACAGGTTGACAGGCGACACCCTCTGCCAAGGATTTAGGTTTGACTTAACATTGAAATTACATTCCTCTACAGAAAGACAAGCCAAACTCGGGTCTCTGGCTGACGATATTGGCTGTACAGACTTCTCTAGAACAAGGGCAAAGGAAACAACCACTACACTAAATCAACAGAGCAGAGACAGCCTCTACAGGCTTGGCATGGCTTTAGTGCCCACGAAGCCCTGGGCACAGGTGCTGTGGGCAGAGGAGACAGCAGTGGCAACAGCAGCTGCACCCCTGCTGTCTGTGAGTGATGAGCCTGGTCTTCCAACCTGTGCAGAGCTCACAGCAACTCTGGATCTGGGGCAAGTCTGCCACCTGTTCTGCAGGTGTGTTTCCTCCCCTAGAATTCGCCATCGTGGTGTACACGGACCTACTTGGCCACCCAGGCCCTGAGCCAGCATAGTGTATGCTTAATACATCTGAGTACTCGCCACACAAGTGGGGTAGGAAGTACTCTACCAAAAAATAATCTGTTGCCTCAGAAGGAGTTGACATTGGAAAACCTCGGAGTGGACAGAGCCGTAGACAGCCTCCTCATACGGGGGCTGTTCACTCGCTTTCGTTTACACAGGGGTTTTCCCTTTCACACAGACGCCTCTTGTTTCCTCTTCACTAATCACAAGGGCCAAGGACCTGAATTTCTTTGCCAACTCTTGCTAGCCCAGAATGGAGAGAGAGAGGGGAAGGGGGAGGGGGAGGGGGAAGGGGAGAAGAGGGAGGGGAGAGGGGAGAGGAAGGGGGGGAGGGAGAAGAAGGAGGGGAGAGGGGAGAAGGAGGGGGAAGGGGAGAAGAAGGAGGGGAGAGGGGAGAGGGAAGGAGGAGAAAAGAGGGGAGAGGGGAGAGGGAAGGGGAGAGGGAAGAGGGGAGAGGGGAGAGAGGTTGTTATACCTGAATTTCAAATGAAATGTTGGTCTTTTTATTATAAAAATAACCTAATGCTTTATCTTAGTATGTCAATATCTAGGGCATAGTTACACTAAAAAGAATTTTTTAAATTGAACTGAAACTGAGCTTAACCATATTATTGGATTCTGTACTGAATCTGATAACCCTACACCATGCATCTCTACCTGCACTCTTTTCTGCTTTCCATATTCTCACTTGTCGGTTATCTTCTTAAACATTCTTTGAGGTTGGAAAGATGAGCCAGCAGTTAAGGGTCTGAATACTCCTAAAAAGAACCTAGGTTCTATTCCCAGCACCCACACAGTGGCTCACAACTGCCTACAACTCCAGTTCTAGGGAGAAATCTGATGCCCTCTTCTGGCTTTCTTGGGTACTGCATGCACATGTACACACATGTTTATATAAGCACCAACTGGTGTTACTGGTCTTACTCCATGACATTGCTTATTGATGAATTTGCAATGATAACTCCCTACTGGTATTTCCCTAGTGGAGCAGTGCCACCATGCTCCTCTGGTCAAAGTGCTCAGCCATTGTTCTTGCCAGCACCACAGTAGCCTCAGACTGAGTTTCTCTGGGTGTATAGATGCCATTCTGTGCATGGGCAGACAACCCATCAGTCAGACCAAATGGGTCAAACACTAGCATGCATTTGCTGTGTGCTGGGTGCTGTGCCTTATGCTTGGTATTGTTAGGAATGATGAATATGAAGTTACAGATCCAAGTGGGTGGTGTTTATCCAAGTCCACTGGAATCTCTTTGATGAGATGAATTTGTAAATTCGAAATGTTCAGGTTTTGTAAAAGCAATGTGGTACATATTCCTCATGTTATGCAAATTATACTGAGATGACATTACATGCAATAGATAATTAGGTTATGAATACCCATTGGGCTCCAGGCAAAAGGATAGGAACAAGGTAAAGCAATGAGGGCTTGGGATATACGATTTAAAGAGCTCTCAAGCCTTGGACATCTCACCTACCCCACGCCACACCCAGCACCAAGTAGACATCTTCTCTAGTGATGTGTGAATTCTAATGAAGGTTGACTTAGAAGGCCCTAAAGAGTCTTATGTCTATGCACAACAGTGCAGGCTTCTCCTGAGTCCTAGAGCCAAGGTGAAGAAGGACAATATTTTCCCCAGTTCTGGTGATAAGATCACATGGGTTCTGAGAGGTGGGGCAGGAGTGTACTGTGGTGGGATGAGCACAGAGAAGGATGCACATTTCTCTCAGACCCAGCCAACCTGCTAACATTCTCCTATGTAGAAACAGAAGGCAGACACACAGATACACACACACACACACACACACACAGAAGGGTGACCACAGGCTAATGATAAAGGCTTTTTAGAAAAGAAAATATCTCTAGCCCATAATCCACATTTTTGAATTAGTGTGGAACTAACACTCTAGAATTCCAGGAATGATGTGGAACTAGGGTGGTACACACTTTCTGGGTACCCATGACGTACCTTCTGCAGACTCTGTGATCTGCGTCTGAGAACACCTAAGCAGTACCCCTTAGTAGCCTGCATCTGAGGGAAGGAGTGCCTCCCTGCCCCCATCCAAAGCCATGGTACTCATAAAGCCTGAAAGGTCGCTGTGGCTGTCCCCACTTACCTTATGCAGCACCTCAGGGCAGCTGCTCACCAGGCTTCTTCTTGAGGTGACAAAGACTGCTCACAGAAGAAACAAGAGTCAAAGCTCACCGAATGTACCACAACCTTTCCTTGTAATCCTCTCACCTCTGGAGTAGGCCTCAGAAGCCTGCTGGAGAAGCAGAAGGACACATGGCTTGGCATGACGATGTATCTGAGATGCAGGCTAACTGCATCCCCAGGACAGCAAAGGAAGTCTGATAAAAGAAGAGGAGCTGGGGCTGAGCTGATGGGCCTCAGTGATCCACACCTCCAGAGAGAGACCCCATCTCAGCAATGTAAGGCAGAGAACAATGGAAGGAGACAGCCAGTGTCCGGGCTGGCCCACGCACTAGCATGTATGTACACATGTGCACGAGAATGAACACTTGAAGATAATATCAAAGTTATATATTCCTATTTTGCTGAAGAGAGTCTGAAAATGGTTCATGCCTTCATGCCATCCAGTATAGGAAAGCCACTGGTCCCACAGACTTGAAATGCAGTCTTCAGGAGCAGAGAATCCACTGTAAAGGTTAAGTCCTCTCTTGGACTAGAATCCATTCCAATACTTGGAAGCTGCTACTGCCCTAAGAGACAATATAAACACAAAATGTTTCTATTTTAGCAGAATGCTGTGTGGTCAGCCCTGTTCCCTGCTCTTGCTCTATTCCTGAAGGGAAGCCTGCTCCTTACATCCTCACAGAGGCAGCTGAGGCCAGATTCCAATGTGGTTGTGGTTCACGCGGGGAAAGTCTCCAGAGGTCTCAGAGCATAAGCTAAACCATCGGCCTTAAGATTCCTGCTGACCAGTGCCTTGAAGGCCAAGAAGGAGGCATGGTTGAGGCTGAAGTAGGGGTCTTTCTAAATGGCCAGGACAAAATACCTGACAGATATATATTAAGGGAGAAAAAATGTTTGGGTGTGTGGTTTGAGGGAACATCGCCCATCACAGAGAGAACACGAGGTTGCTGGTCCTATAGCATCTTTAGTCAGGAAGCAGAGGGATGAATCCTGGTATTCAACTGAACTCTCCCCCACCCCTGGGATCTTTTATGTTTTTCTTAAATTCAGAGTCTAGGACTCCCTGGGACACAGCCACTCACATGCAGGGCAAATCATCACTCCCTCCTCAGTTAAACTTCTATGAAAACCTCACAGACAAACCCAAAAGTGTGTCCCTATGTGATTCTAGATCCTGTCTGCTCGATAGTAAAAGGTAATCATCACTGCTGGTGGGGATGGGAACTAAGTTTTGCCATCACTACCTGATCAACTTTAAGTCTCCCTAAAGCACCATAGTCTAAGGGCATGCTGTGACCTCCCCACCCCAACCCACCCCCTACATCCCCCACCCCCTATCCCCCACCACCCCACCCCCCGCAGTAGCATCCCACAGTGTGTAGGCCCCTGTGACCTCTTCTGCAACACACTTCCTCCCTGACTGCTCCAGCTCACACTTGTTTTGTCCTTCCGGCCTTCCTGAGTGCTTTCACTGCCATGCTTCCCTGGCAGAAGCCTCTCCCCAAAGTATTTCCTCAGTGTGGCCTTGAGGTCTAGCCAGACCATTCACATGTTCAATGGAGAAAAATAAGCAAAAGACAAAAGTACCAAAAGTAATGGCAACACACATAAGAAGGTGGAATCTTCCAGAACAGGAGCCAATGACTTTAGGTGAAGAATATGTGTCACTATATAACAAGCGTGTTTTCGGTCCAACCTAGACAGGCAACTCTCAAACTGGCCAGCCTTGTACTATCGCTGCATATTCTTTAAAATCTTGCAGAATTACAAGATCTTGATATGTCTACTAATGTTTACTGATCATTTAAAGACTGGTTTCCACATTAGTTCCTTTTAAAATAAGCGACCACTGATCAGTATACTAATAAGAAGCATTTAACAAAGATATCTGGGCCTTTCTATCTGCTTCTGCATTCAACTTCTTGTGTGTAAGCTCCTGGAAATTCCACCCTAGACTGGTGGCAAAGAGAGGAGGGAGAAGATCATGAAGTCTTGTTTTGAAAATAAATTTTACCTGATATGAAGACAAAAGACTATAGCTCATGGACCCCTAAAAGGGATGTGAGAACCCCAGGAATCCCCAGAGCTGACTTTCAAGTGTTCTCCACCATGTGCTTTTCTAGATTCTAACTGCAAAACAATAACAAAGCAAAACAAGGTCATGTCTCTGCATCCTATCTCCTGGTCTGAGAAGACTATAGAACCAATCTATCACTTGCAATCCTGGGTACTGTGCAGAGTTCGGGGATAGGAGGCAATTAGCTCAAGGTCAGAGAAGACTTCGTGGTTAGGCAATGCCATATAGATGTCCTCAGGGACCAGGGCTGCTATTCCTGGCCATAGGGTACTTGGACATCGCAGTGCTCTTTCACAACGTTCAAATTGCAAGATTGAAGTGCAGAAACCAGAGAGATGACTGGGTGGGTAAAATCATTTGTCACCAAGTCTGATGATTAAGCTCAGCTCTAGGTCCCACATGGTAGAAAGAATGGACTGCCCCAAAGTGTCCTCCGACCTTCACCATAGCCTTCACGTACCCAGCCACTTACATGCATACATATAAGGATGGAGGAATAAAGAATGTGACGGAGGGAGGGAAGGAAGGAGGAAAGGTGAGAGGGAGGGAGATGAGGGAGGAGGGAGGGAGGGAGGAAGGAAGGAAGAGAAAGAGAATAAGGAGGAGAAGAGGAGAGGAAGAAAGAAGGGAGGAGGAGAAGAGAAGGAGGGCGAAAAGGAGGAGGAAGAGGAAGAGGAAGAAGAGGAGGAGGAAGAAGAGGAGAAGGAGGAGGAGGAGAAGGAGTTATTTTAAGCTGAAATTTATGCCAGTATGTTGGTATTCACCTATAATCCCAGTATTAGGGAAGTGGAGGCAGGAAAATCAGGAGTTTCAGTCCATCCCCACATCTATAGAGAGTTCAAAGCCAGCCAGGGCTACATCAGACATTTCTCAACACATTGGATACAACACAGAAATTCAGCTTCAGCTGTGAAGTAGCTGTCATTATGGTGGCTTCACGGGGAGGCCTGTTGCAAGGAGGTATTGACTCTGCATCCCTGAAGCAGGTGTATATCCCTGGCATTGTCCATGGTGGCTCTGTGGGATAAGACATTGGACACAGTGACAAATGAGACAGCAGCGACCCCAAAAAGGACCTTGTTCTCTGGGAAGCAAGCCTGCAGTGGGGTTAAAGTGCATTCTGAGATCCTGCTAGTATCAGTTGTTTTTGAGCCCCACACACATTCATATATACACCTCTATTGTTTATATCGAATGCATAAATTCTTAGCCGGGGTTTCTATTCCTGCGTAAATATCATGACCAAGAAGCAAGTTGAGGGGGAGAGGTTTTATTCAGCTTACACTTTCACATTGCTGTTGATAACCAAAGGAGGTCAGTACTGTAACTCAAGCAGGTCAGGAAGCAGGAGCTGATACGGAGGCCATGGAGGGATGTTACTTACTGGCTTGCTTCTCCTGGCTTGCTCAGCTTGCTTTCTTAGAGAACCCAAGACTACCAGCCCAGGGATGGCACCACCCACAATGGGCCCTCCCCCCCACCCCGATCACTAATTGAGAAAATGCCCACAGCTGGATCTCATGGAGGCACGTCCCCAACTGAAGTTCCTTTCTCTGTGATAACTTCAGCCTGTGTCAAGTTGACACACAAAACCGGCCAGTACAATAATTCCATGAAGCTGATATCAAGATCATGATTTCATAAACCAGTCCGCTAATTGTTTTCATTTTTCCAATTTTTTCAAATGGGTCATGCATATGTGGGTGAACACATACAAAGGCACATCTGCAGAAGCCTGAGGACAACCTTGGGTGTGCATCTTAGCTTTACACTCTACCTTATTTGAGACGGAGTCTCTTTGATGTTTATCGCTGTGTAATGCAGGCTAGCTGCCCCTGTGCTTCTAGGAATTCTCCTGTCTCTGCCTTCCATCTCCCTGTAGGAGTGTTAGGATGATAGATAGACCCACATCTATCTTCCCAAGGGTTCTGGGGAATCCATACCCAGGTCCTCACACTTGTAGAGCTAGCAGTTATACACTGAGCCATCTCCATAGCCCTGACCCTCTGCCCCGAGCATGACTTTTCTACAGCACGTTCTTCAGTGCAAGCATTAGTTTGAACAGGTTTTAGGTTAAATTGCTGAGTCAAGAGGTTATCACAGTTCCTGCCTTTTCTTACACATTTATCCAGCTTCCTAAAGCTAAAGTCTTATTTAAATCCTTCAAGTTTATCTCAAATCCAGGGGATCCTACAGAAGAGCAGACAGGAGGCTCACAGACTGCCTGGAGGCAGCTCCCTCACACCCTCCCTTCCACATAGGATGGGAAGCTATGTGTAGCATCTACAGGTTTATTTCTTATTTTTTAAAATTTGTGTGTGTGTGTGTGTGTGTGTGTGTGTGTGTGTGTGTGTGTGTGTGTGTGTGTTTGCCAGCTTGTATGTGGACCATGTGTGTGCAATGCCCCTGGCAGCCAGAAGAGGGCATTGGGTCTTTGGAACTATAGTTTGAGACTGTTGTGAACTGCTATGTAGGCTCTGAAAATGAAAACTCCAGTCCTTTGCAAGAGCAGCAGGTGCTCCTAACCTCTGAGCTATCTCTCCAGCCCCATAGGTATAGTCTTAGTAAATAGCACATTTTCCCTTTGAAATTAACTTTATTGGCACACAATTCATAGACAAAAAGTCAATTTCATTAAATCATACTTTTCTGTTTGTTTGGGTTGTTTATAAATGTCAACACAAAGGAGTTTTTAAGTGAGGGCTCATATTTTCTGCAAAGTCAATTTGCTTCTGTAAGAGGAAAAGGAAATAGGAAGATATCTGCTTTGATCGTAAGGTATGTAAAATGGTTTTATCATAAGGTAGGCAAAAGCCTGTCGTAAGAACAGTCAAGAGCTATAAGTCTTGCCTCATCTGAATCCTGACATTTTTGCATCTGTTCATGTAGTCCTTTAACAAATACATAGTCTCAGAGTTTTAGTCAGTTTGACACAAACTAGACGTACCAGTGAAGAGGAAATGTCAACTGAAGAACTGCCTCCATCAGATTGGCCGGTGGGAAGGCCTGTGGTACATTTTCCTGGTTACTGATTGGTAAGGAAGGCCCAGCCCACTGTAGACAGTGCCATCCTGGGCAGGTGGGCCTGGGACTTTTGAGAAATCAGGCTGAGAAAGCCAGGGGAAGCAAGCTAGTGAGCCGCACTTCTCCATGGTCTCTGCATCAACTCCTACCTCCAGGTTCCTTCCTTGACCTCCTGCCCTGACTTCCCTTGATGATGGTCTGTAAGCTGTAAGCTGAAATAAACCCTTCCTCCCTCAAGCTGCTTTGTGTTATGATAGTTATCACAGCAACGGAAAAGCAAACTATAGCATGTACCAAGTACCCATGATACAAGGCAAGACCAGGCCGAGTGCATGCAAGGTTCCTGCTTGCACAGGAGTGCGGTGCCAAGGTCCAAGTGCAGGGATTGTGTGGAGCTCCTAATGTAAACTCTGAACCACAAGGAGGGCAAGACAGGGAGGGGACAGCTGATACCATGAGGCCAGAGAGACCTCAGATTGATGTGGGAAAGGGACAGAAACTATCTCTTCAGTGCCCAACATACAAGGAAGAGGATGACAGAGCCACAAGCTACATTCCTGTGTGTGCCTCACTTTGGCAGGGGCTTGAAGACAGATCAAGTCTAGTGTTGGTAAATGCCAGAGATGTCAGAGTCCCTGGTGCTCTGAGTGGAAGCTATGTTGGAAGCCATCCCTTACCCTCCACTGAATTGCTGTAGGCGTATACCCTCTTCTGCTGTACTCCCAGGTCAGATGACAGGACCCATGCCATTAGCTGAGCGCACATACAGACAGCAACCTCGGTAAACATGAAGGTAAAAATAAAGTTGAAAGTCAGATATATGCTTATATATAATATTATACATATCATATATGGTATATATGGGTGAATGATTAGGATATATAAGAAAGTTTATTTGCAAATAAGGAGTCATTTCACAGAAAATAAACATGCTCGGAGGGGCTCAGGTGGGAATGGTTTCAGCATTGGCAGTGTTGGTAAAAACTCATCATTCTTCTAGATTCCCATACAATGGAGCAGAGCCATATCTGTGTGCTTCATGAGAGCAGTATGTGTTATAAAGAGAGCAGGGAGATGGCAGGCAAGCTTAAAGGCCCCATTCAGACAAGCAAAGGCACTTGGGAATGCAGATAGATAGATATGTGCATGTCATGGGTGTATGGGGAATGTTTGAAAAGACATTTTGTGCTGTTCAGGGCAATCTCCACAGGGAGTAGGCACAGGGGCAGAGGCATCTCACCCTGGCCTCATAGAGCTCACTGTTTCTCAATAAATAGTTGATTTTTAAAAATTAAAAGTGCTTGCTTGAACGCAAGAGGACCCGAGAGCACCTATGTTAAGCAAACTTCTTGAGATTATCAGTGGGGACCCTGAGACATTTAGTCACCTGAGATGGACAACAGGTTAGGTTCCCAGGGCTCTGTCTTATGGTGACATTCAGTGGCCATAGTTGGAAGTGTTGTTTGGACACAGAACAGACACATAGCCTCAATGGACCAGGATTAAAAATCTCAGGGATGGAGGAATTAACAGACTTCTTCAGGCCTTCCAGTGGGCACACATGGCTTGTTCTCAAGTTCTTTCCTGTCTAGGGGAGACCTCTATGTCCTGGAAAGCTAAGTGCTTTTTCCAAGGTCATCTCTCCAAGATTTGAATATATGCCATCTACCAATTCTTTCTAGACACTTCTGCATACATATAGAACCTATAGAATATGTAACACTGAATAAGCTACTTTTCTTGTTGCTGTAACAAAAATCCTGACAAGAAGCAATTTAGGGAAGGTTTGCTTTATGTATGGTGCCCACACTAATGAGGATGCCTGACTCTGGGCTGCAAAGAAAGGCTGTGCTTTATTCACAAGGGCTAGGGGTCTGCTACACAGAAGGACCACCCATGGGGAGCAAAGGGCATTGGATTGATCAAGTCATAACTATAGCAGTTATGATCTGCCTGTACCCACCTGCTGGAAGGATCTGAACTTATGACCTACACAGGCCTTAAAAACAATTTCTACTGTTTTTGTTGTTGTTGTTGTTGTTGTTGACGGTCTGGTGTGAAACCTGCAGTAGTGCACATGAAAAACTACTCAGTTTACCACGAGTAAAACCTCAGTCCAACATGAGGTAAAGACTTGCCAAAAATTTCAGGGCTGGCTAAGAAAATAATAACAAAGGCAGACTTGTAAAATAAAAAGGGTTGCATTTTATTCACACCAAGAAGAGAAGCTATCCCAAGGTGTATTCCACGGAAACATGCTGGTTTCTATCAGAGTTTCTTGTGTATAAATCATAAATGTACACACCAGGTGATAGTATAACCTTCATCTTTTCACAAGTGTTTTTTTTAAGTATCCATTACATTTAGGAGCAACAAATTAAGGAAACCTTCCTTTAAACTTTCTCCATTCATTCATTCATTCATATATGATGTATATATGTATAATATGCATAAAATTATATATAGTCACAAATGTATTTATTCTGCTCTCATATATTTCACACTGATGGCAGTTTCCCCTCCGTCCCCCTCTCCCAGTCCCTCTCCCCTGCAGTCTCTCTCACCTCCCCTCCCCTCCCCTCCCCTTCCTTCCTATCCACTCCTTTTCTGTTTAGAAAAGGGCAGGTCTCCCTGGATATCAACCAAACACAGCATATAAAGTTTCAGTAAAACTAGGTGTCTCCCCTCATATTAAGACTGGACAAGGCAACCCAGTAGGAAGAAAAGTGTCCCAAAATCAGGTGAAAGGGTCAGTGATAGCCCCTGTTCCCACTGTTAGGAAGACCAAACTACACAACTGTAATACAATTTGCAAAGAGCCTAGGTCAGTCCCATGCAGGTTCCCTGGTTTTCAATTCAGTTCCATCTCTGTGAGCCCAAATTAGTTAATTCCATAGATATGATTTTAAACTATATTTTCTTTCATGTTAACAGAGTGCTGTCTGTATGAGCGCAGAGCTAATAATGGAATAGTTTGTTTTTCTATTGTTTGTCTCGATTTCTAAAAATAAACTCTGTAAAATAAAAACCAAGTTAAAATTGAGGGCTCATTGGAGAGATTATGTTAAACTGAGGTATGCATGAAGTAATGAACAACAGTCACAGATGACCCAAGCAGTTGCAGGAGCTATCCCCCTCAGATACATCTACACGTACGAGTATAGTAGCATGATTCTCCTTGCTATACACAGTACCTGACAAGACAACACAGTAACGAAGGAAGAAATTGTTGTGGCTCACAGTTTGAAGACGCAATCTATCATGACATGAGGCAGGAGTCTGGGGCCGCTGCTTATGTTTTATCCAATCAAGAGACAGAAAGCGATGCACGTGGCCCTCTTCTCGCTTTCTCCTTTGTATTTGGTCCCAGCCCACGGGATGAAGATGTTCACATTAGAGTCCTGAGTCTTCCTTCCTCAGTTAAACCTCTCTGGAAGCATACTGAGACACACTCAGAGATGTATGTCAGGGTAATTCAAATCTAGTCAGTCTGTGTCAAAGGTTCGACATCACAAACAAACTCCATGCCCGTAGTTTGGAGTTTCAACTGGCACTATTGTCTTCATGCCTTTACAAAGTAGTCAAGTCTTCTCGAGAACAGGACGCTGAATCCTGAGCAGATGATGGGTATAGAAAAAGATGCTCAGTTGTCACAAGGATTCTAAGAGGATATGGACTTTTTCTTTAGACTCCTCAACACTCCATCGACCACTACACAGCGCTGTGCTCAGTCCTCACTGGGCCAGAAATGCTGCACGTCACACCAATGCCCAAGGGGACATAGGTAGAGCAAGGCTCAACACCACAGTCCAAGTGTCAGTCCAGTCCCTCAGCACCCAGAGACAATTACCCAGCTCAGCAAGAAACGCAAGTGCTTAATGCTTTAGCTCAGCCAGCCACAAGTGAAGCCCACCGAACCACCACACGACTCTTCCATCCCAGAGTTTTCTAGTAGTTTGAGGAAGCACCAAGGCCAGGGGATGTCAGTATTCTTTCCTGCTACTGTGCCTGAGATGCGCTCCACCCTCAGAGGCTAGGAACACGAGCAGTCACAGCACATGTAGCTGGTGCCTAACTCTGTAGCCCACACTCCCTACAAACAGCCTGCCTTCCATCCTGCCAGCCCGATTGTTGTCAAGGCCTGTGTGTTTGCAAACATTTGGGGAAATAGCCTTTGACACCTACATGATGTTTTTTTTCATACTTGATCAGTTTTATTACTCCATACATGGTGTTTCCTCACACTTTAAATCCCTTTATATGAACAGCAAAGATCATAGTTATGACTACATAGAGGTCACCACTGCTCTGTATAAAGGTCAAGTTCTCCTTCCAGGCAGTGCATGTAAACATTACGCAATCAAGCTTCCCTCTACTGCTCCTGAAATCAGTCCTGCTCTGCAAGGGCAGAGCTGAACTGCCCTGACTCCACTCCCCCACACACACTGCAGCCTTGCAGGTAGGATCAAGAAGCCCGCAGGCCAAATCACAGCAAATTTACTGATATCAGTGCCTGGCCACCTCCAACATCACAAAGCTAAGAGGTCAACCTTGTCATAACTACTTAAAGATGTTGTTATCCTTGCAGGAGGTCACAGGCTTGCAAAGTGGGTGATCCTTTCTATCCTCTGACCAGGCTTTCTTCCAGTTAAGCCTAAAATCACATGACAGGAAAGTCGTTTTGAGATCTCTCTCTCTCTCTCTCTCTCTCCTCTCTCTCTCTTCCCCTCTCTCTCCTTCCCCCTCCCCCGTTCCTTTCCCTCTCTTCCTCCCCCTCTTCTACACCCTCCCCCTCCTCTTCCCCTCTCCCACACTCCATCCTCCCCTTCCTCCTCCCCCTCCTCCCTCTCCCTCTCAATCATTCTGATTTAGGGACATTTCCCTGATATTCTTAACTCTTCAAATTATTGGGTTTTGCTTTTTTTACAAAAAAATTAAAACAAGGACAAAAAAAACCCAAAAACATGCCTTTATAATTAAAATTAAGCCCCCATTATCTGTGTAAAATTTATTTCCAAATTGTGTCTGCTTTTGTGAACAAAAATAATCAGGAAAAGCCAGTGGCTACAAAAACTGCCAACAAAGTGAACCTCTAAAGAGCTAATGACTCAAGGGTGGTTGTGCAGACGTATAAAGCGTGTTGGGGTTCGCACTATTTGTCATTAACATGAATTCTGAAAGCTTGGCTAATATAATGTGACACAAAATTAGTCAAACACAATTCATGCAATATTGTTTAATTTTACTCCTCATTTAACTTGGTTTTAAGCAAAATCATTATGTCACATGATAACGTTCACTCGAACAAGAGATATTTCATAATGGTCACCGACTTTAGAAATGAGTTATTAGCCGCTCTGCGTTGAACACATTCTTAACTATGGAAACTATAAAGCTAATAGCTTAATCATATTTTGACACCATCTGCATACTTTATGCATTATTTACAAGAAAGATATAAAAATGAAGCCACGGAGTACCCTACACGATACTTCACCGTCATAGTTAACTGGTTAAAAATATAACACATTTATCTTCCAGGGACTTTATATTTGCATAGAGGTATTTGCATGCCATGTAGCAGTGTGCCGTTAATGTAAAATTTAACCTTTGTTCTTTCCCTCGGATATGTAAGATATACTCATTAAGTTAAAAATAATGGCAAAAAAAATAACTCTTCTGGCGATATACATTTCATAAATTATTCCCCAGAGCAGTAAGAAAAGGTAAAATGTGGGTGGGAAAATGTTTAATTGAATTAATTTCTCATTTTCTCTATTTTTATTTTACAACTCAGAGGCAGGGCAATTTGACTAGTAGATGTCAGCCCTGTGACTCACAAAGGCATTCCTCTCAATTACTCAAGGCATCAGCTCTCTTAATCCTGCATTAAAATAGTGCCACACTTCAGGACTGAGATGAATGGTGCATCATCTACACACCTGTTCAGTGGATGGCTGGGTACCCCGCAGAGGGGGTGCACAGCTACAATGCTCAAAGCGTATTGCATCATCATTAGACATTTGTGGGGGAGCGTAAACAGTTCCTAGCTTGTCTTGGGTTGTAATTTGCAATGTCAAGTTTCTAATTAGTCCCCTGTATGAACTTCCACAGGCGTGAGGCAAAGCTTTCAAACTCTTGTGCAAGTCTGTGGTAGTTGAATATCAGAACTCCCTATTCCTTGTCTCTCTCTGTCCAAGTATCCTAAATCCAAAGTGCCTAGAGCCTAGAGATGCACTGAGGCTGGCAGTGGACCCAAGTCTTCCTGCACTAAAAGAAAAAGGAAAGCAGAGATATCAAGTCCATGTGTGCACACAGGTCCTTTCCTGAATGGCCAGATCTTAGATAATTACCTCTACCCAAAGAAACTCCAGTCCATGACTGTTCCTGCACCAAAGTTCACCATGCCCACTGAAAGGGAGCCAGCGTGTCCTCAGTGCCAACCTGAAGCAGACTACAGACATGGGAGCACAGCTGGCCTACACAGGCCTCACCATCTGCGTAAAGGCCAAGCAACTAGGGTAGAAACCAGGGAGTCAGGAGTACAAAGACAGCTCTGAGCAGGGAGAAGAAGATAAGAGCGCAGGGGCTTCTCAAAAGCTCCTGCTGTGGCTAGGGTTGCTCACACCTGGTTCCTGAATATATGCCTGGAGCTTGCAACTTAAAAGATGAACACACGGAGGGAGAAATCTGGGCCCTGAAAGAGGTTAGATGGGACTGATCAAATGGATCTGGTCCTTGATCGTGCCCCGGGGAAGAGGATGCTTCCTTGATGCTCATGGATGCAGTGGTGATATCTGTAAGGCTGTTCTACATTTCTGGGACTCTGGCAACTTTAGTTTACTTCCGCTTCATTTGTCCACAGTAGCGTGCTGTTGACACTCACCAAGTGACTCACGCACAACGTGCACCTCGACCCTGCCTAGGCTGCTATCTCTTTAGGGGAAAGACAGCTCAGTCATCTACTGAAGCCTCTTGGGTAGAGTCAAAATTCTGTCCTCCAGGTCAGTGAGATGGCTCCAGGAGTAAGTGCTTGCCACCAAGCTGACAACCTTGTTAAAGCCCTAGGTTGCATATGAACCAATTCCTGACAGTTGACTGAGGCACACACACACACACACACACACACACATGCTCTCACACACACACACATGCTCTCACATACACACACACACACACACAGGCTCACATACACACATGCTCACACACACACACATGCTCACACACATACATGCTCACACACACAGGCTCACACACACATGCTCACACACATACATGCTCACACACACAGGCTCACACACACACATGCTCACACACATACATGCTCACACACACAGGCTCACACACACACATGCTCACACACATACATGCTCACACACACAGGCTCACACACACACACATGCTCACACACATACATGCTCACACACACAGGCTCACACACACACATGCTCACACACACACATATGCTCACACACATACATGCTCACACACCTACACACACACACACACACACACACACACACACACACACGGCATGCACACATGCACACATTAATTTAAAAATAAGTATTAAAATAATTTTGTCCTTTGATATGGGAGCACTAGCTCATCTGCATGAGCCCCTTGCTGTCCATGTCTACAGCTTTTAGTATCTACAAGCGGCCTCCCAACAGCCCCCAGGTGGCAAACCCCTTTCTCTTGCTCCCATTCTCCCAGCAAGATTTTTTTTAAATGAATGTGCTATTTATAAGTAGACATGAGACATATGTAAGCTACGGGAAGGTATTTGTTTACTGCATATACAGTCTTCTGAAACATCTCGTCTCTTGTTTTGGTGGCACAGAACAGATCAGCACGCTACGATTTGGCAGGCGTTTTCTGAAAGAAAGAGAGTGACCCCAAAACACAAAATCTTTCAACAAACAGAAACACTGGTGCTTTAAGGAGGCGGCTGAGCCCTCTTGCAGCAGAGGCAGACGCCTCTGCAGACGTACTCGTGCTCAACTTGAACTTATCCACTGTGTTTCCTGGACTCTGATGTGTATGTGATTGTTCTTGCAAAGGTTCTCACCGAGGTAAATAAAATTGTAGAACCTTGGAAACACGCTATTATTACAGCCAGAGAGAAGGTGTGCAGAGTGGGAAATGCCTCTCTGAGGGATAAATTACATGTGATGAGGGCTAAAAGAATACAGCTCCTATTTCAAGAACTCTTCCAGGCAGAGATTTGGCAGTTTTAGCGTTCCTTTCAAGACAATACACGCACACCAAAAACATTATTCTCCACAGAGTGCCCCAGAGGCCACGGGCGTCACGTGGACATGGTGGTTTCTCCATTCCCTCAAATTCAACACCGATCTTCTTTATTAATTTTAATTTGTCATCAATAGCCTGACAGGCATTCTTTCGGCAAGAAATACTGCAGTAAGCTATTTCACCCACTGTGGCAGCTATTAAAAGTAGGAGGGTGATTAGCAGGAATGAGGTCGAACAGAATAATGCCAGTATAAGTCGCTACCGTGATATGTGTAACACAAGAGGGTTTGTTATGTTCCCTGAAATGTAATTTAAAAAACGGGACACCAGCACCTGCTCTGCCGGCTCCTGGGCTGCTCATATCAGTCGAGCATCCTCTGCTATGTTTACCATTTACTATGTTTCTAATAACTACAGTTAAAATAAACTTAATGGTTGCTATCTATTTCACGTACACAGGGTAGATAAATACATCATCCTGTGATTGGGCCAGATGATATGAAACAAGGTGATTTAATCAGCAATATTGGCCATTGAAAAATTAGCTTTCATAACCTTCTTACAAAGACCTAAATAAACATAGTTCTCTGATGAGCTGCGTGTTCACTAAACAAGGATATCGTCAGGATGCCAAGAGACTCCTCTATTCATACAGAAATACCTTGGCATTCCAGTATCTGTGTTTAGAAAACCGTAAAATTTTCATAGGCATTAGACGTGTACCCCTCACCTGTGTTCTTTTGGAAAAAAAAAAAAAGATCACTAGCCCAAGCATGTGACCTGGGATGATTGCTGACCCAGAAATCCCAATCTCCAGCCTCTTGCTGAACTTTTAAAGAACTCAGATGCACACAGTTACCTCCAGTCATTTAAAACTTGGTGAGATTTAAACCAGGGGCTAAGAATAGAGAAAATGTATTTTAAATGTATAGTATATTTTCAACACCACAGCCCAGGGGGCAAAACAGCTATCGACAGTCTTTCTCTGAGTGTGCTCCTGGTCAGCTGGGCTTCATGCTAAATGCCATTTAGACTGCTTAGTGGAAGGCACCACTCACACTTGGTGTGAAGGTCATTTGGAGCACACTGTAGCCAGCAGGGCAGGGGCATATGAACAGCCAGAACACCGACTCGTTATCTGTCAGCTCAGTAGCAATATGGTCCAGTCTCCTGCCTATGGGATGTCACCCCTGGTACACAAGTGTACAGGTTCAAGGACAAGTCTGTTCAGTCCATTTTATAGCTGCACATCTGTGCAAAACAATAAAAAATAAAAATTAATATTAATTAATTTGCTTACCCATTCTGAAGTGATTATTGAAAACTACAGGTTGGCACAAATTTTCAAAAGGATCGTAGATTTTTTTTTCTGTATTTAAAGAAATAATGTATTTGAGCAGGGATTTTTTGGGGGGGAGGGCATGCGGTCTGAGTACCCTGTGAGACAGCTGAGGAAGCTTGTCACTGGTTGTAGAGATTTTTATCACAAGGCAGAAGTGTAATGAACACCCCGTATGTCTGCCTTTGGATCTAAAAACTATGCAGGAGATAAATACCACCCCTTTCCCACAGTTGTTATCTTGTAAGCTGTGGGGCTCGGTCTCCATGCAAAGAGAATACAGGAAGAAAGAGACACGGCAGGATGCATTCCTCGGACAGTTCTCCTGCCCAGAACTGCCGCTCGCTGGAATCAAGCAGTGCTACACGAGGCAATTTGAGAAGCAGTTTCTCCAGCGTCAGAGCCTGTCACATCAGACGATCAGACAAATTTTATAAGAAAACCAATGAATGCTAAATATTGCCGTCGTCGTCGTGTTTGCCGTGCCTGGGCTCCCAGCTCACCCAAGGGGGCAGGAAAAAACCTGAGCAGCCTGGTACCCAGAGGCACTCTGTTCCCGCGCTAGCCCCACCCCACGGCCGCCAATGGGCTTTTACATAGCCGCTCCATTTGAATCCATGATGGGCCCAGTGTTTGTAATTGGACATCAAGCAGTCGCGGTGTCTGGCGTTTATTTGTGCTGTTGTTTTGGCAGGTTATCCAAGGGGCCCTTCTCATCTGACATGTCAGGTCGACAATCAAACAAAGAGCACCAGTGAATTCACTTTTACAGTTAGGCAAGCTGAATGCTATTACCCGTGTATTTGTCACCGACCTGCAGATTCCTGCCTCTAATCTGCCATCGGATGGATGCTACAAAGTGAAGAGTCGGGGACATGCGTGTCCCGGTAACTACCTGCTGCCAGCTATTATTGTAAGGATCCTGTGATTTTCTTTATTCTGAGTAGAGAAAACAAGGCAGCTCCGGTAATAAAAAGGCATATCAACTAGTCACTTCCTGGCAGATTTGTCACTAGTGTGGATATAATCGAGGAGCAGTTGTTGTTGTTGATGTTGTTGTTGCTGCTGCTGCTGTTGTTGTACCAGAGGATGTATACACTTCCATATAATATTGTGAACCTGGAGTGTGTGCTTCAAATAAAACCCTTTTTAGTACCATGTATGCTGGTAAACAAAATAAAAGCGCACACACCTTATAAAGAACTGCCCAAACCCACACACACGTGCAGAATGCAACCCACAAATCACTCCCTGACAGAAGATATTTTATGTTATATGATTTTGGGGTGAAAGTTATTATATTTTTATTCCTAAATCACATTAGCATAGCCACAAAATCATACATTATCAAGGCTTTCCAATATGCTTCTAAATACCCTCTAATGATGGATTGTATCTTAGGGCCTCTTGAGGACCCACAGTTAACTCTATCATCCTAAGTTGTGAATTAAATTGCAAAAAAAAAAAAAAAATCAAGTATTTCTGGTAATTCTTTTCTTTCTCCACATGGCGCAATCAGATCGATTCCTGTCCCCTGTTCAGTACATATATACATCTTTGGAAATAATCAGTCATCAATAAAATGTTCCTTCCTCACCTAATTCTAATATTTGTTTTAAAATTAACTGGGAGGGGGTCCTAAATGATGACTATTCTTCCAGCGATCTCTCAGAAGTCGCAAAGAGGTATCCGTCAAGCTGCTTAATTGCGGGTGATCTGTTTACATTTTGCCTTTTGTGTTTTGAAAATCATAGGTGACTTGTACAGGAGCCTCTCTTAGGGCAACCCAGGGCCTCCAGGTATGTCCACAGGACCAAGGCAAGGAACAAAGAACCCAGTATCTTGGTGTTCTCCCATCCAGAGCAGGAGTTGAACAATTCCAAACAATAAAACCCGGCCCAAACAAAGAGTGATTAATGACTCGGGGAGCTGCAATGCCCGACGACCAGAGAGGCGCAGAGTGGGTCTTTGAAGGGGAAATGAAAAGAGTTTCAGGCTTTAAATATTTACCATTTCATTCATCAGTGGAGCATGTAAACGCAGAAACAAATATTCAAACATGGTTTTCCCCAGACTCTATCCCCCACGTCGTACTCACTCGTAATGCCTGTTCATGGCAATCAGCATAATGGAAGTCGCACAAGAAAACAGGTTAGAGACAGCTACAATTATTCAATGGAAGCTGGGCGTTCTCCTCCTGAATTTTGTTTGCCACCGGGAGTTTCCCTTGGGTTCCATGGGGCAGCGTAACATACCCAGGGCTGGGAACCAAAGTTCTGGCTGTATTTTACTGTGTATTTACAATATATTACTGAAATTGCGGCCCATCTCCATAGGAGCATATACACTTTATTATCATCCAGGGGGGGCACAGATATGAAACGCTCCCATGACTACACCATCTTTCATCGCCTAATGCCTGTTAAGACACTGCTATTGTTAAAATAATTGTGAGACATGTTTTCATTTTCTATTGGTGAGCTTGTTTTGCTCTGTGTATCTCTGTGTGAAAGAGCATGTAAATGTTTTTACTGTTCAGTATGCTTATTCTATAGTTTCCAACTTAATAAATTCAGGTCACTATTATTTTACATCATGTTACTTTCATGCAAATATTTGATATTGTATTCACTCTGTTTCCTTAATAGTAATGATTATTTTATGAGATAGAAAGCATTGTTATTTATATTCCACATGTGTATGGGGTGGGGGAACAGCCTCTGTAAATGAACTTGCCCAAGGTTGCACAGCTAGGGAGCAACCAGGGTTTGAGCCCTACGCTGGATGGATGACCCCAGGCTGAAACTTGCTCCTCCTGTTTCTCACCCCCGTTCATGCTCCCATCTAGCTTGTGGTCAATAGGGAAGAATCTATGCTGTATAGAACCTTGATGTGGCTCACTCCCCACATCCAGGAAGGAAGGAATGCACCACATGGAACACTATGTCCCATGCCCAGGTATATCATGGGAGTTGGGGGACTAGAGAGGCCAAAGACGGAGAAGAATGGGGTGGGGAAGAAGAAAGGGAGAAACACATTGTACGCTAAGTTCTTCTCTTCTACCCAGCAACGAAAGAGTGTGGTAGAGATGATGCTGTTCAGACAGGATGCTGGGCTCTGGAGTCTCCAGAGGAAGAACTAAAGGGTAACTGGGTAACTATCAACTCTGCAAGTGGAGTCTCCTAAATATGGAATATTCTGCAAGCTTGACTGCTTCAGTCTTCACAGAACATAACATTGTCCCACAAAGGCCTTGTGCAACCTACTGTCATGGCCCTGGACCCTCTATATACTACTGGCTATCTCTGGCCTGTTTTCTGGGTATGGGCTTTGCCTTCCTCCCCCGGGGGCCGTTTTGGCACCCTACCTGGGTTACCTCCTTTCAGTTCTAAGGTGAAGTGCCACTTCCTTCAGGAAGCTTCCACAAGATCTCAGCACCCCTTTCCCAGTGCCCACTGAAATCCAGCTACTCACTAGGCATCTGTGCCAGGCTACAGGTTCCCAAAAAATTAGATCCATTCCGGTTTCCTCTCAGCCCTGCCAGGGAAGGAACCTGGCAGGTGCCCAAGGATATCTCCAGGATTGATGAATGAATGTGTCTGTCTGGTCAGCTTGGTCTTCATAAATGCAAACAAATAATTTAGCTTAAACGTTCTTCTAAACATTCTGCTAAAACATCACTTTCCTCTTTTTCTAGCTTTTCAGATTGCAACTGACAAATATCTGTCACCTGAGTCTCCAGTACACATGGTGATGTATAAGTGTACATCAAGAGATGACTTGCACCATCAAGCTAATGAGCTTGTCCATCAGCACACAGAGATACATGTGTGCATGGTGAGAGTGAGTCACCTGTATTCTCAGTGAGGTTTGAGGCACGTCACAGTTATGACGTCTGAATTCCCACGGGAGTTAGGGCTGTGGGTACATATAACATCAAAATCCAGAAAAGTCAGTCTAGAAGTTTCTAAAAAGACACCAGCAACATGCATACCCATGTCTTCGTGGATACACACGTGCACACACACTCACAGGCTTGCTGCGCATAGTTTAGCACACTTAGAAAATAAATCAGCAGTGGAGGTCTCAGTGATCAGTGGTCCACATGTTCAGATGCTAGAGTTGGCTTTGACAATAATTCAAAAAATTCTGCTTAATTGAACTTTGGGGTGAGAGAGGCGATGTGGAGAAAGATCTTTTCCAGCGTTGAGAATCCACAGAAAAATATGTAATGCGTGTGATGTGGTGTGTGTTGTATATGTGTAGGTGATGTGTGGTGTGTAGTATATATGAATACAACATGTGGTGCATTGTTATATGAATGAATGGATGTGTGTGTGTGTGGATGTGTGTGTGTGTGTGTGTGTGTGTGTGTGAGAGAGAGAGAGAGAGACAGAGAGAGAGAGAGAGAGAAGAGAGCAGAAGGAGAAGGAAACCTGGCATCTCACTTGTTTTTATTGTATATATACATATTGCATACATACATATATGTATGTATATATATACTTCAACAGATCTGCCAATTCCTCCCAGCATTGCCTTTCTGGGAGAAAGGCCAATTTTCTTCATTTTAAAAATATCATAACATTTGTGTTAGCAAAAAAAAAAACTACTATAAATGCCATCAGCTACAGAATTCCAGTTTAATTTCTGTTTTGACTTTATCAAAATCTGAGAAAAAATATCTTTGGGGAATACAATTATCTATACTTAGCCACAGCCTGAAAATAAACAGAAACCAACTGTTCCTGTGGTATAGGAGCTGCTCAGGGAAGCCCCTCTAGAATCAGGCACTGTGGCCAAGGCAAGAGCTGCAGCCAGACCCCACAGCAGCAACTGAACAGTGCAGAGCTGATCCTACACACTGACTATGAGGGCTAGTGTATTGGATTTGTACAAACCATAGCACAAGAATACAGGATGTTTATAGAATACAAATGCTAATTTCTCACCCTGGCTCTTAACCTGCACGTGGGTTGACTCCGTCAAGGGTTTCTTTTGTCAGCATAATTAAACATGTAAGATCTCTCGACCACCTAAGCCTGGGCACAAAAATCTTTGGTACTTTACTATTTGAAGATTGCTCAGCGCTTCGGTAACGGTTAGACCTCGTTAAACTCTCGTTGATGGTGTGGTAACTGCAGGATCTAATTTCCTCCTCTGACTGCATTTAAAATGATCGTCCTTCCCAACAGCAATCCTTTATGGTTTTTATAATCTCACTTCTTGGATATTAGTAAATCTCCAGAGCTCCAAAGCCCATTATTTGAGAATTTTAGCAAGTCATCCCCAAAATACATTTGGTAAACTAATTAAGCTTAGGGTGTATTTCAGACCACTCGTAGAGACTTGCCTATTAACTAATACTTTCAGAATCAAAGCCAATCCAGTGGCATGAATCTGAGCACCAGGCTTGGGACAGTATCGACCCAGATGAAGGGAGGGTGTGCCCAGCCAGCTTCTGGCTTCCTTTAGTCAGCCATTATCCCTCTCTGACGGTAGTCAAAGAGAAATCAACACACATGGAACTGACCGGTGAGCACTCTGAACTTTGTCTTTTAAAAATTGTTTTTAAAAACAATGAAAGATTAACTGTAAAGCTGCATCAAAGTGCCTCATGTAATTTCTCATCTGTGTCCCTTGACCTATTAGGTAGGTCTTCCCTGGACTGCTTCCGGCACCCATGTGAGAGGGCTTTGCCTTAGCAAGGCAGAGATAGCGTTAGTGTTAGGGCTCCTTCCTGGTGTCACTACTGTCTTTGGATGTGACAAATTCCCTTCATTCCCCTCCTTCCCTTGAACTTAATGTGGTTGAGTCTCTTCTCCCACCTGGTTTGATTTCTCAAATTCAATCAAACCCTTTTTTACGGTCCCCCATTTTATTTGCCTTCTCACTGGGCTCTGCCCTGTGACTCCAGCACTCTGTCCCCTTCCAATCTTCCAAGCTCTCCACTGGCTTTGTCCCTTCCTTCATCTCACAGACTCAAGGCTCCTGGCAAAAGGCTAGCTTAATTTTTGAGTGTCCTTTGATACACACGTTTAATTCTAGAAGTGTGCACAGCACCAAGAGGCCATTAACACAAAACCTGCATTTAAATACTTAAAGTTTGTTGCACAGACAGGCACCTCAAAGATCATCCGTCCCCAACTTAACAGAGTCAAAAAGGTAAGGCGACACCAACTGTGAGTGACATTGATGGGCTGGCACATGATAACAAGGCTTTACAGTTTGCATCTTTCACAGACAAATATTAGGATGACATCTTAGCGCTAGGGTCACTCAGTCTGTAAAGATGAACTACATCATTCTATAAATCAGCATCTTAGAATGCAAATGAAAGAAAGCCCCACTATGCGTGAATCTTAACAAGATACACTAAAGGCACCTTTAATTGGGAGCTTAGAATAAGAACTGTAACTCATCCAATTCTTACTGAAGTCTGCTAGACAGGCCATTGAGGGCCAAAGCTTTCCAATCTTCCCATAAACAACAGATAGAAACTTTAGCCCTCAGTTTTACAATACTTGTTCAGTGCTGGGGATCATAGAAGTCACTGGCAAAGTGTGCCTGTTAGCTTGTGGAATCTTCACTACCCGTGTTCAGGAGTGTAGTATGTTCTTTCTGAGATAAAGGCTTTGAGAGTCAAAGAGCCACACTAACTTGTACCAAAGCATGAGCTGCCAAGTGGGTGAGCATGGTTCAAACCAAGACGTGCCCCTAACTCTGGTAAGGCATCTTTAACCCAACTGTTATGGTCTAAACATCCCAGGTGACAGCCCTATCAGAGGAGGCCTCATTTCCATGATGAAGTTATCATTTATCTAGCCAGCCAGCTGTCTATCCTTCCACCCACCCACCCAGCAGCCAGCAGCCAGCATCCAACAACCAGCATGTCTTTAGGGGGATTCTTCCATGACTCCTACACATTAAGCCACATGGGTACCAATGACCTAGCTTCTGGCTTTGGGCTCAGAGAATCCTAAACTTGGCATTTGGATGCCTTTGTTGCCCCTTGCACTGACCATCCATTTATTCAAC
This sequence comes from Apodemus sylvaticus, assembly GCF_947179515.1. Lineage (NCBI taxonomy): Eukaryota > Metazoa > Chordata > Mammalia > Rodentia > Muridae > Apodemus > Apodemus sylvaticus. Next base: position 68,660,647 of record NC_067472.1, on the reverse strand, counting down.
TGAACAACTCTTCGCTCACCAGCTCAAGGAAGGAGAAAAGACCTTCTCAGTAAGTGGACAGAGAGCCCAACGGTGGGAAGGCCTTTGAAAGAGAAAGTATTTCTCATTTCCCATGAAGACAGTGATGAGCAGATTCAATCATATCCCCCAGGCCTCGAAGAAGTCTGTGAGCAATTCCGAGAAATTAAAAAGAGTAGAAGGGGCTGTTGTTTTCAGAATTCAGAGCTTAGCCCGTGGCCTGACATCAACTGACGCCTCTGGGGGAATTCCCATGCAGCTTGGGTTCATAATTTATGTAATGACATATGCTTGGACACTGATTAGGGACCATATCAGCTCTGTGATGGAGGCAGCATCACCCTGCTTTATCATTCATTTATCTGAAGTCGTTTTGAATAATATCACAAGATTATAATGTGATCGTTACATTGTACAGCAGGCCAGGGCCTGCATGCCACTGAGGGTCAGGGCCCCAGCAGGGTTCACACCCGCTAATTTATTCACTTTGTACAGGTTTTATAAAATTAGAGTCAACAGGGTAGTGATGAAGATGGAGCCACAAGCAGGTGCTTACACAAGCTGCTAATAAGACGGACGGTAGGAACCACAAGAAGACCTAACAGCAGTAATAGTGATCTCCTCCGGGCCAGACTGGCACCAGAGTTTAAAACAAACCATTCAGTGCTCAGTGAGGAGTGTGGATTGCCTTTGACTCGAAGGCTCTGCTCGACCTGAAGGGTTTATCGACAACCACTTTGCTGCTATGAAACGCTCTATTAGGAAAACCATGTCTTCGGGCCACAAGGAGGGTGACAGCAGAAAGGTCGATTCCTCCAGAGGAGGGTGGTGGAGGGGAGCTCGGGGAGCCAAAGCCAGAAAGGCAGGAGGGAAGCAGAGACCCTAGGACTCAGCCTTCAGAGGCTAGGTGGGGGAAGGGAAGGGGAGGAGAAAGGGGTCATCATACTCTGCAAACCAGAATCAGGAGACAGGAGGAGGATGGGGAAGCCTGAACTGAAGGAACAGGGCTCCATGCTATGGTGGCTGACTGCTGCCTTTGCCTTATTGCTTTTCCATCACCCCATAGCCCTCTTCTAAGGAGCTGACTAATACAGATGTCCCTTAGTATCACTGAGGCACTTGAACCCTTGAGCAAATCAAAACTGGGGGAACATCCAAGTGCCTTACAGAAAAATGGCACAGCAGGATTCTGGGAATGTAGCTCAGTCCACAAAGTGCTAGCCATGCAGACAGGAAGACCTGAGTTCGATCCCTACAGCAAATGTAAAAAGCCAGGTACACTGGTGCATGCTTATAACCCCAGTCTTAGAAGATGACTCTCAAGGTCCTTGTCTCAAACAGAAAAAGAAAGAAGTAGATAATCAATACCTAAGACTGACCACACACACACACACACACACACACACACACTTCTAACCACGACGGGGGACAGTGGGAGGACAATTGGAGAGAAGGACAATGTCTTCTGCCTTAGGAATACTTGGAAAGATCTTAGAGCTGTGGTATTCGAAGCCTCAAAGTATATCCCCCTGCCTCACCCTCTGCATTTCTTCACACATGGCAGGAAGGTACCACTCACTGTGGCCACTCAGAGTCAGGATGAGGACAGCAATCTTTGGAGCACCACCAAAATGACCAAGGGAATCAGCAGGGCCTGGACTACAGAGCAGAGTCTGGCATCTCTCTGGCTAGGAAGGTCCTCTCCTGTCCCCTATTAGAAAGAAGAAAGGTGATGTTTACCTCAAACACTTTCTATTTGCCTGAGAAACAGAAGCTTCCAGAGAGCCCTGAAATGCCTACGGTGTCTCACTGGTGCTAGGACTTCATCCTGTGGCTAACCCAGATAGAAGGAAGTTGGGAAGAGAGGTATCTCCCTTAACATCTGTAGGAGCAGAAGTCCTCAAGGCATCTGGTAGCATCTGCCCCAGTGTGTACAAATGCATTGGTTCCTTCCCTACAGCTCCCACCCACAGCCTAAAAAAAGAAAACAGGAGGAAAGACACCACCATCATGCAATGGAAGAGCCTCCTGGTCTTCCTTCAGTACTGAAGGATAGTAGATACTAGCCATGAGATTTTGTTCAAACTAAACAGAACTGGCACACCATTTTGTTTCACTGAGATGATGGCCTACACGATATCTGGAAGGTCACAGTCACACCAAAAGAACATTCAGATATCATTTATATTTATATATTCAGATATCACTGAACCACTCAATGGACACCTTACTGCTGGGTACCACAGAATTCATACCTCAAAATTTGCAGTGAGGGAAAGAAAACATAACAGGCCACAAAACACCAGTCTGCAGCTATGTTTCCAAAGATCCCTGAACTCAAGTGTGACAGAGACAGGTCAGGTTATAAGATGCATTTATGTGTTTCTACCCAGTCTCTTCTGCAACCTTGGAAAACCAACATTGCTTGCAGAGCTCTTGCAGTTGCCTCTCTATGACCAAAGAAGAGACTCAGCCCAGATGAAGGCAGGACAGTCAAGAATCACTTGGGTAGAGGTTGACAAGTCGCAACTGTACCAGCAGGTCAGAAAGGAAAGGCAGATAAAAAGTCAAAACATGAAGACAGGTCCAGGTAGATGACTCTCCTTCCATCATCCATCTGGGACAAATGCCTTGACTCTGCAGGATGTTTTGGACTGGGAAATGGGAATTATTGCAGGAGTCTCAGGTGAAAAGGATGCATGTAAAACTCTACCAGAATGCTAGAACCCTCATAGTCTATGTCTGCTCTTTCCAGGGAGTTATGGATAGTGATACAGCAACTAGATTCTAATGCAAAGTTCAGGCTAGCCATATCCCCTCCTCACCAAGACCAAGGCCTCCACTAAGATTTAGTACCTAGAAACTGAGTTCACACACACACACACACACACACACACACACACACACCTTTAGGGAAATATGTCTGTAGTGAATACTTTACTTGTCATTATTCTTCAAAAATATGGACAGGCCAGGAAGATGACTCAGTTGGTAAGATATTTGTCATGGAAGCATAAAAATATGACTTAGATTCCAAGAACCTACAGAAACACAAGCACAGTAGTAAATAAATCCATCACTGAAAAAATAAACCAGATGGAACTTGCTGACCACTGACCCAGAAGCAAGTTTTGGGCCAGTGAGAGAACCACCAACCTCAAGAAATGAGGGAAGGTATACCAATAAAGGCCTCAACTCACGGTGGGATATAATGGTATTTATCTTTGGGAAGAGCTCAGAAGAACATGCCTGAAAGTGCTTACCTGGGTAATACTTCAGAGCAATATTTTAAGTCAATGGAAAGCAGACAGTCCTGGACAATGTCATTAGGAGAATTGGCTGTTCATTTAAATAAGAACGTTTGTATGTAGTCTCCAATATTTTCCCCAAATTTAACTAATATCATTTAAATTATTCCAATGTTTTTATATGATAATAATAACAACAAGTTATTTTTACATTGTGGGGTCAAGAAAGACTTATAAATCCAGAAGACAAGACAAATGGCTGTGGATTTAATGCACAGAGCGATTAGGAGCCGACCTATGTAAAGAAGGCCTACAAATCAATAAGAAAAAGACAAACAAGTCAATAGACAGATGTGTAAAGTGCTTAAGTGGGTTCTTTACAAATGAAGAAAGCCAAAAAGTCAATTAAACATGGTCTAAGTTACTCATTTGCATTAATACCGCAGGAAAGGAAAATTAAACCAAAATGAGAAACAATACACCTTTCACAGAGACAAAATGTACACCGGGCAATACCAAATGCTGTCATGGATGTGAGAAGCAGATATCATACTGCTCTCTGGCCCAGATACAATAATAGGTCTAGGATCTGAGGAGAACCTATGTCAGCAGCCTTAGCTCAGACAAAAACAAGATGTTTCATAGCCAAGATTGTATGGAGAAATGCTATGGGTGAGCTGAAGTCCAGCATAACTCTAGTCACATTCCCCACAGCTGGCAAAACCCCACTACCCATCCAGACATGGGTCTTAAAGGGGCATGTGTTTATGTACCAGCATGAGATGGCTTGAAACAATGCCAAGAAACAGTGACAAGTTACTAAGTGACCACTTTAGAATGTCTCAGTGCCAACAGAGCAAGCCTAAAAACTATTTAGAATCTTCTAGGGTAATCTTTGAGGTGATCCACAGTGGTGCCACATAGAAGCCGGCATACCACCCTGAGCATAGGTGACAGGCAGATGGAGCCACACTATCTCTGTTCTTTTTACAGTTACAGCAAAATAGCTGCTCAGGATCCAGATTTCTTATCTTCACAGCATACTACCAGCTGTCCAGAAATTTCAGCGAGTATTTGGAGAAGTTCTCTGGCAACCCTAGGTGGTTTTACATGTGAAAAGTGGCTGCAGGGGTTGGGTCTCCTGAGGCAGGCTTGGCATCCCCTTCCCCAGTGCCATGGAAACCCCAATGAAAACTAGGGCCTCTGAGGAAGTGAAGGTGAATGGATTCCCAGGGAAAAAAAATAAAACAGCACCAGGTGAGAAGTAAGTGGGGCTTCAATTGTTCCCAAGCTGGACTTTACATACATGGATGTCACTTTCCAAAGCAGACCTAGCAGCGAAGAGACAGTGCATTGGCATGTGCCCACCCACGACAAGGAGTTTGACTCCGCAAAGAATGGGTCAAAGCTACTCTAAGAGTGGAGGAGCCAGAAATTTGTTAGGAGCAGGTTCTGGGCCTCAAGTTCTAACCAGGCTGGTGTCCAGACTCACAACCTCTATCAACAAGGCTGGACAAGAGTCTATGTGACTGTACTCTTCAAGCTCTAGAAAGCCATGTGACCTTCTAGGACTCAAGACAGGAGAGCCTTCTGCTCTAGACACCTGATCTCCAGCGTCAGGAAGGCCACCATGGCCACCAACTGACTCAATAGCCTCACGTTGGCGTAATGTAAAAGAAACGCAATGAAGGAAACCTAAAAAAAATCAATCAAACAAACAACAACAATCAAACAACCAACCAAACCAAGCAACAATAAACAAACAACAACAAAAACAAAACAAACAAACAAAAACAAACTCTAAAACCCAAGGCCCACTTCAATTGTAACACATCTTTGGAAAAAAAATGCATAAACAACAACAAAAAATATTTTCTGGTTTCTAACAGAAAAATGATCTGGGTAATGGGGAAACTCCCAGGAACCCGTTGTGGATCCTGTGTCAGACCCTGTATTCTGGGCCCCAGCTATATCTCTTGACAACCTGGGTATGAGTAAAATACGGTATTTATCTTTAGTTTATAAAAATAAGTTTCCTGGAAGACTAAGGTAAGGGTGACACGTGGAGACTAGCCAAGTGTAGGAAAGGCCAGGGAATGACAGAATGAAATTTGAGAGAGAGCAACTGTAGGAAGGTCCCTGAGCATGAGGACAAGCCGGTGACACTGATTGCTGTGGCCTTGGAAGCAGCCAAGGTGGAGACTTCCTTCTGGCACACTTGGCAGGCACCGTGCGGCTATTTCCTGTGGTGGTGACGAAGAAATTAATTTGCCATATGCGTGCTGTGCATGCCTTTAAAGACAAAGGGTGGTTTTAGCTCACCAGTGGCTTTTGGCCTCTCCAAAAGAAGATCTGGGAGAAACTCCAGCCTGCTTAATGATGCAGGCCTGATCTATTTCGGGACTACCTGGTGCACAGTCCCCGGCTTGCCTTTGAGATTTGTCTCCATGCCTCCCATCAGGCTGTCAGCTCACTTCTATTGTCATTCTGTCTTCCCTGAGTCCTCCCAGACTCCTTCCAGCCTGATGCTTTTCATCGACCACGGAGTTGGGAAACAGAAATCATCCTGAACTGATTGTGGGAGCAGTACGGGGTACCACGTATGCTAGCCTAGGGCACAGTCATCCCAGATCTCAGAAGTGCTGTGCACCTCCAGTCATCCCAGATCAGAGAGGCCACAGGAAAGTAGTATCCCCACGGCCTCACCCATAACTCTCATACCTGCTGGTTGGGTCACCTTGTCTGATGCCTGTTAGCCTCTCCAGGCCTCCGTTTCCTCATCTGCAATGAGAGGAAAATAGAAGCACTCACTGTAGCTCCCACAGGACAATGCAAAGTGAAGAGGATTTAGAACAAGCCCAAGTCACATTCTAATGCTACTCAGGCTAGATTAAAATACAGAGCTTGGAATGAGGGAAGTTCCCTCAATCATCTTCAGCGTCTTCATGTTGTTCTCCTAGTCAGAGAACTGTCCCTAAACATTTTTTGAGTGGTCTACTCTCAAGCATTAAATTTGAAGACTAACGGGAATTCGGGAAGAGCCACAGGGAAAGGTCAGGACTTTGGTCCTGGGATCAGCCACAATACCATGAGCTCAGTGAGAACTCAGCTCTCTGCCCTCAACTTCTTTGGAAACTGTGACAAATTAAAATATATCCTCTTGATATTTTGCCCAGTTTTATTCATTTACCTAAGACTTTGGAAAAAAAAACAGACATGTTTACTTTCCCCAGTTCAAGGCAAGGAAGTTTTCAACCAGAGGATACAACATAAAAGCAGCTTAGTAACACACATCCTTGGATGTCTGTAAGAGAGCAAGTTTCGTTTTCCTAAATTCATTTTTCTGCCTTAAAGGATAAAGATTCCTAAGCCCAGCCAGTCTGTGCTCATGGTTCAGGGACCCTTTAAGCCCATTTACATGGGGGCAGATATTGAAATCTTTCCAAACGTTCGAGCATATGAATTATGGCTGCAGATAATCCAAGTCTCTTTGTAAAAGGCTCTAGTCCAAGAGCCCCTCCACCACTCTATATGAATGCCTTTTGCACGGGGGCGGGAATGGGACTCTCCTGTTTTCAAAGCCTTCTTCCTTTGCTGATGTTTTCCTTTGGAATCTCTTGTCATCTGATTTTAATTGCATCCCAGCACTTGTGTACATCCGAACAAAAAACAAAACAAAACAAACAAACAAAAAAAAAAATCTCCCTGGGTAGCTCCCCAAACCCACACTATCTGCAAAGCGGTACTGTGGCACTTCCTTATAGCCCAGGTCCTTGCCAGGATGCTACCCAAACAGTCTCTCAAAAGCACAAGATTCATCTTATTCTCTGCAAGAATGCTTTTCTTTTGCAAAGTAAGAAAGGATAAGGACAAGAAAGCTTTGCCATCCTCCTCATGGACAAAAAGATGGGAAATTGATCCCTGGGTTTATACAGCCCTCCTCTAGCACCTGCCTCCTGCCTCCCACTAGAGGCTCCATGAATCCACAGAGTAGGCTTTGAGATTCCCCCAGCTTAAGTTGATGCTTCTCCACTTAAAATAAAGCAAAATAAAGTGATTTAAAGATGTCCTACTTTCCAAGGTCTACAGACAGTCTGCAGAACATTAAGGGAGATTGGCTATCTGCCCAAAGTGTTTTTCCAAACCACCTCTTAAATATTTCCTAGCCAGAACAATGTATAAAGCCCACACTGTCATCTCGGAAGAGGGAAGACGGATGCTCTCCTGTTGCTCCGAGCCTCTGCTTGGCCCCAAGGCCCCCAGGTACTGTTAAGTTTCATTGTGATCCAATACCCATCTGCCAGGCTAGAGCCTTGGGGTGCTTTCAATGCCAAATTTATACAGGCTGATATTTGCATACAAATATGTAGCTAAAATGAATACTGTAATTAGCAGCTACACAGTGTGTGGGTCTCTGTTCTTTAAGCTTCTTGCACAATTTGGGAAGACACAAAATTGTGAGTTTAAGTTCAGATTTTCCTCATTGACTCAAACACATGTCCCAGGCTAGCTTTGGAGAACAATTAGAACTGCTTTTGATCCCAAGCATGAGGCCTGTTCATTGAGTCAGGGTGTGTTTATCTGATAGGGAAACTTCATCTTGTTCGAGGGTCTGGAAGGTCAGACCCACAAATCAGCCGGAGCAAAGAGGAGGAATATCCCTCTCCCAGATGTTCCGGAGACAACACTCAAATATGATCCAAGGAAGCCCATCGTTTCCTATCACCTGTGTCAGGTCTCAGATCTGGGTCACCGTCCGGTAATTAGGTGAAACAATTAAAACCTGGATGTTTTGTAAAGGAAACCGGCAAGAATTAATTCAAACTTAATTGAAGTGAGGCAGCAACTGTCTTGGATAAGCTGGCTGGAGACAAAGGCAATCCTTGCTGGGGGCTGAGCATTAGGGGAGGGGTGTTTGAGCAGCCCCAGGGACAGCCAGACTCCTGCAGGTTTATGTAGATGTGAATGGGTGGGTGGGTGGGTGGATGGACGGACAGACAGACGGACAGACGGACAGATTGTGTGGATGAAACCTTTCATAGAAGCTCTCTATTTGTTTTTTGGATCGGGAGTCCACTGTCAATTCCTTGTCTGTGTGACGCAAAGCACATCTTACCGTATGTGGCCAGTGATATCGTATAACCTTGGTCTAGGCTAAAGGGTGCAGAGATGCATGCTGGGAACAGGCTGCCCCAGGCAAGGCCTGGATTCTGTCCTGCCTGTCACCCTCAGTTCCCCTAAAGTATAATGGTCTTTTTTAAAAGCAAAGATTTGTTGGCACTTCCTTTGGAATTGGTTGGCTGGGGAGATAACATGTATGGTTCTGTATGATGGGGCAAAAGAGAAAGCTTATTTTAGAAAATCAAGTTGAGATAACTGAGTAAAACGCCCATGCCTAGAAGCTCCCAGCCTCTTTCCAGCCTCCCTCTCTTCTTCTTTTCACTTGAGCTCAGGGATATGTTACCTAGGCATGGGGCCCACTGGAGAACGGAACTGTGCTCTAGAGAGCTGGTTTGAGGCTGTAAGGATCATGCTCCTGTGGGAATCAAGGTCACCAGACACACTGCCAATACTGACACTATAGTAGGTTGGAGAACTAAATCATACAAAACCTCAGGCTCAATTCAGAAGCCCTTCCTGACCACACCTGGGCTTGAACTGGTCACAGAAGAACCACTGAAAGCCTCCTCTGCTCACTCGGATCTCTTTCAATAGGAGGGCTGCACAGGACTCGTACTGGGCAGAAATGAATGATTTCCTAAGGTTATCAGTCAGTGAAGACGCGCAGAAAGGTCTGGGCCCCTGAATTCCACTCCACTGCTCCTTAGTTACCAGGCCAGCCGCCTTGTCAAATGTGTGGCTGAGTTTTCATCTCTGCCCTGATGACAATGAAGGCCATGGCATCTATTAATCTTCACTACAGTCCCTAGGAACTAGTTAAGCATGAAGGGTGACAGCCCTGAGCCCTAGGGGCCTTGACAACTGCGGGTCCTCGGGGCATTACGAATCAGGGATCTCGGGAGTGAGGAATAACTTCAGCTGTTTCTCTGCCTCTTGGTCACTGGAGGCCTGGCAGCCTGTCTCGGCTGTAAGGACTGGTCCTTAACTGTCAAGCACCAGCCAAGTTGGTTTGTCAACAACCCTTAGCAGGGCAGGGGGCACGGTCGGAAGGCAAGATGGGCTCAGAAGATGAAATACTACATTGTCACCTATGTCCTAGCCCAGCTGGTCCTGCCACAGTCCAAGTGGCCCAGTGGCTTATTGACAGGCAAGTTCAGGATCCGTCCGTCGAATGAAGACTTGATTATTTTCATCCCAAGTTCACATACAATGACACAGCCCGTCTCTCTGTATCTATGTCAACAGGCCACTCTGGCGACCAGGGTCTCATGCCCGTCTTCCAAGTTAGGACGGCAGCCACCCCTGCCCAGATGCTGCCATTTCCACTCTGCCCACGTTTTTTTCCCCCAAGCAATATGAAGCAATGCTCCTTACCTTTAAAAAGGAAATTTACGAGTCCAGCCTAGGGATTTATCTCCCACCTCCTTAGTCCCCACCCCTCCTTAAGTGATAAGAAGCAACTAGAACAAGACTCTGGGGTGTCATGCTGTCAAAAAAAATTCTTAATGAAATTAAAGCCCTCACACACTCACTGGTGCTATTTCAGGCTGCAGCCGAGTGACTACCTCCACGCGTCTGCTGGCCTAGCGGCTTCCGTCTGAAGACTTGCTACATGTCAGCTCCTGGCCCCAGGGAATATGGGCGGAATATTTTATACCTGAAGTGGCCTTATTTCCAGGCAATAGCATCCCATGAAACGCGACTCTGCTGTGTGTGCTTGGAGACATGCCACTCGGAACAGGAGGCAGAGGGATGGCAGGATGGGGCCAGGGACAATGTCCTTTGATGGAGGCACTTGTCCACTCGTCTACATTTCTAATGCTGAAAATGTGGAGACTTTCCACCCAAACCTAACCTTTTGTCGTAGTGATGCGGCAAAGGCATGTTCCCAGGGAATCAGTGCCACCGTTCCGGGAACTATCTGTTCAGACAGAAGCGGCAGATCTCAGAGCCGCCACCAGCGTTCATCAGCAACTTGAACCGGCTGTCTCTCCTTGCTTCACCCCTTCCACGCCTCTTTTTATTTTTCTTGTTTTGTTTTCCTTTCTTTTTTTGTGTGTGTGTATTCAAAAGAAAAAATGGTGGAATAAAGAGTTGCCTCAATTCTGACACATTCGTTTCTAAACTGCCATGTTTTCCTTTTAGATAAGATTTTTCTCTGTATTAAAGATTTTTTTTTCCAAATGTGAATTCCACTTCCCAACATTCTTCCTCTGAGAGAGTCACAAAATTCCTACCCAACTCTAGTCACAGATGCCCTGTCTGCTTCATTTTAAACGGAAACTTTCAGACTGGAACTTCTGCCCAGTGTGTCTCCGTCCTCCTCCTTCTTGAGTCCCCACACAGCTGTAAAATGCCTGCGCGGAGAGGCGAGCTGGCTTTCAGAGCCTCCCCTTCCCTTTATTTTCTGCTCAAATGTGTCTGTTAAATGTCACCGTGGTGAGAGCGTACAGAGCTGCAGTTCAAGACCACTCTGAAATGTCTTGTTAATTCTTCATAACGCGCTGACAGGCAAGGCTCAAAAAAAAAAAAAAAAAAAAAAAAACAAAGCCCAGGGAAGAGGCTGTGGTCGCCTCAGAGTGTCCCCGCTAAGTGCCTGCAAAATCACCAGCAGTGGGAAAGGCATCTCCCACCCAGAGTTCCTTTCCAAGATCCACCCATCTGAGAGTCATCTTTCTGGTACTCGACACATTGTTTTAACTGAACACATACTATTAAGCCCAAACTAAGGCTCTAAGTCTCTCAATTACCTACAATTTTTATCTTTGAAGAGGGCTGGGGGGAGAAAAAAATCTAGGGAGTCAGTTGCCACTGCCCATATTTATTGAGAACCATCTGTTACGTCTCTAATTAAAACCCACTTGTAATGAGCTTGTTAATGCAGACTGTGTCAGGTATAGGATATTATTCATGAAGCCGTTGTTTTTGTGCCCGAATGATGGCTTAAAATCCTATTAGTTTGACAAAGTAATATATTAGTATTTTGACCCACTATACACAAGACTTCAGAATGACATGGCCCACAGTTCATCTAAGATGTTTTTCTTCTCAAATATGCATCTATTTCAACCTAATATATAGTCAGATGGCCTCTTATAATTGCAGTATCAAATCTTTGCCTCAATTTTCAACTGCAGGTGATTTCAAATGATTAAAGACGCACAACAGGGAATAAACAAAAATGCTTACATGCAATTATTTTTAATTAGTATTTGGCTATAAAGTGTATGCCTTCATAAAAAAGTCTGTTATTCACGTAAACATCTGTTACCATACACACAAGGAAACACACTGTACGGCTGTCATCACGTCTCCAAAACAGAACCTCAGAGGGAGGCTGGCCGGAAAACCAGAGCTCTGAATTTTCAAACAAAAGCTGTAAGTCTAACTGCCAAAACAGAGGCTAAGCCACACCTTTCAATTACCGCCGCTCACAATCAAAGGAAGAACATTACCCTCGGAATCACACTTGAAAAATGCTAAAATAGATGGGATTATTCTTTGAAAACAATAGCATTCCTCCCCCCAACACCAGACAATTTCGAATTCTTTTCCTAATTTTGCACCCCTGCACAGAATCAGACCATTTCCTGTTTGCACACTCTCCGCCAGCTGCTAATTTCCCAGATTCTCCACACTCTTGTTTTTGTTCATCAATACATCTAAAGTTTGTGAGATGCAGAGGCTCAAATCCCAAGTGCAGAATATTAGCCGTGTTTCACGAAAGCCTCCAGCAAGGGGAAAAAAAATATATTTTAAGTGAGCATACCCCCACCAAGCACAGGGAGAGAGATAGAGGGAAATAAATTAATACGGCTGTAATTGATAGGAGGAGATAAGTCTGCTCTGTGGAATACTGAGAGGAAAATGAAGGGGAGGTGTGAGACTACCTTGCCTATGAATTACTGAGTCAGTGGGAATTGCCTGGCTCCAGTCAGCAGAAGCTCTTGGAAGCAAAAGGGTCCGGGACCACCCCCAGCAATTCAAGTTAACACATCCGGTTTGCAGCCCAAGAGCTGAGGTGGTTATTAAACGCACAACAAAAGCTGATGAGGACGTGCCCAACCAACTTGTCTTCATTTGCATGAAAATACAAACAACCGGTTAATTGAATCACAAGAACAGGCTGGAGCTTGATACCTTTGATCGTCAGGGCTCAAATTAGGCAGAGATTGTGACCCCTTCCCTGTGGCCCCTGAGGGGTCACTAAGCTGTTGTCCCAGAAACACTCCTTGTACAAGGACCCTGCCAGTATCTTGCAAAGTGATGCTCTCAGGCCTTCCCTGAGCACATAGCTCCAAGGATGACTGATTGTAGATTTTCATTAGTCTGTCTGGATATGCCAGGACAAGCCAGAAAGTCAGAGTCCGTGAGCTTACAAACCTCAGTCCTTTGACCCCCAGGAATCCTAACCTAAAAGTCCAGAGTCTGGAGCTAGGTGGAGGTCACAAGAGAAATTGCCTATGCCAGCAGCACTGACTCCTTCCCATTTTCCACCTTAGATGCCTGATGATGACCATGCAGAAGCGGAGACTGGAAACAGTGCATTTGCAAAGCACACATTAATTTGCGGCCAAGAGGCCTTTAAAGTCCAGTTGCCCGGTAGCCAGGGCCCAGATTTACTCCAGGGCAAGCAGTGCCATCATTAGCAGACCTGCCCCCATACAATTTTCAAATACAATAAAGAGCAACTGAAAAAAAGAAATAGATGATGGGCCTAAATCTATTGATCAAGAGGCCTCCCCACCCAAAGTCAGGCCATAAATTAAACAGTACAATGACCAGAAAGGGACTGTATTATATTAAGAAGCAGCAAATTCACAGCTGTGGTGGGTCAGGGAGCCAGGCCTGAGCATTCTATGTATCCTTTCAGGCAGGGAGGTAAAGGATGTCCTTGTTCCTCATGATAGAGAAATGCTGGGAGAATGCCAGGTGCTACTCTGCTAAGTACCCATTTCACTCATTTGATGAATCTTTGTTTTTCAGTCCTCCTGACTATGTGGGTTGAGCTTGTTTCCCCATGATGTCACTCCTTCTGTATCCTCTCCCTTCTAACCACTAACTAATCAGGCTCACAGGCCTCCCTCCTGGTCTTGGGCCTAAGGCACAAGTGTAGACATCTTCCATCAGGGATGCCCAAAGGCACAATCAAAGCCCAGAACTATCTCCTTTCACTGTTCCCTTGTGCAAAGAACCCACCAGAAAGATCGACACACATATGTGATGTACCCTGTGGGCAGCCATGCCAACTGCAATGGCCATCTCTTGCTTACACTGGCAATAACACCATGAAAGCTTTGTTAAGTGAAGAGCTTTCAGAAGAAGACACTTTGAAGAGCAAAGTCTCTTCTCACACACAGAATTTGTTGATCTAGCCGGGTGGTGGTGGCGCACGCCTTTAATCCCAGCACTTGAGAGGCAGAGGCAGACAGATTTCTGAGGTAGAGGCCAGCCTGGTCTATAGAGTGAGTTCCAGGACAGCCAGGGCTACACAGAGAAACCCTGTCTCGGAAAAAAAAAAGAAAGAAAGAAAGAAAAGAAAAGAAAAGAAAAGAAAAGAAAAGGAAAGGAAAGGAAAGGAAAGGAAAGGAAAGGAAAGGAAAGGAAAAGAAAAGAAAAGAAAAGAAAAGAAAAGAAAAGAAAAGAAAAGAAAAGAAAAGAAAAGAAAAAAATTGTTCATCTAATAACAACTAAAGCCTAAGACTGATCTCAGATAAACCCAGGGATATGGGCCTAAGAGACTGAGCCTTCCAAGTCTAGATATTTCCAAGGGAAAGATGGGGAAGAGAAAGGATTTGCTCTAAACACAGGATTCCTAGGCGATGCCAAAGAACAAGAAGGCCAACACATAATAACCAATGTGTACTAGTCAGCAATCTCCCACTAAATCCCAAAAGCAATATGAAATGCCAGTGACAACATCTTCATAAACAAAATGCTGATATTTGATTCACAGTGAGTTTTTCACATTGAGGTGGATTTTTAATATTTTTTATTTGTGTGTGTGTTCGTGTAGAGGCACATAATTGTGTATGTGCACATATGAACACCCAAGTAGAGGCTAGAGGTCAACTGTTGGTATTGTTCCTCAGGTACTGTCCACCTTTTCTGTGAAGCAGCATTTCTTACTGACCTAGAACTAGCCAAGTAGGCTGACTACTGACCCTCAGGGCTGGCCTGTCTCCACCTCACCGGTGCTGGGATTAGAAATGTATACCACCAACTAATTTGAATTTAAAAACAATACACATGCACACGCTTGCACCCAAGTGTACCCACAGGGACACACATACACACACATACACACAAAAGGGCACTTACTTAATGAGGCTGAGCTGGCAGGGAAGAGCTAGTCTTTGAACCAGTAATGAGGTGCTTCACTCCGATGCTTCTCAATGGTTACATTCTGTTCTCTTCTTCTGTGTACACTTCATATTTTCAAAGATTATTCAGTTTTGGCCAAATACCCAGCTATCAAAAAAGCTTTGTTGTTGTTGTTTTTGTTGTTGTGGTGGTGTTGGTGGTGGTGGTGGTGCTGCTTTTAGTTGCAGTAGGAGGTCAACTGTGTTTCTTTACCCAGAACTTCCGGGGTCTTTAGTCCTAGGAAAATCTCCAGGCATTCCACTTGCTAATTAATGCTCCTGCTTACTATGTCGCTGTCTTCCACGCACAGACCACTCAAAGGAGGAGGACAAAGAACCTGATAAGCACTAAGATGTTTTTGGGCACATACAGCATCCAGACAGGCAGCTTCTCTGGCATATGGTTCTTCTGTCCTTGTCCGTAGAAAACACAGAGTTGCATTGACAAGAACACTGGCAGTGGCCTCTGATCAGCGCTCAGGGCCAAGCATTCCACCCATCTACAAGCAGGAATTCCCTTGGCCAATTGCTTTCTGAGTTGCTAGCATGAAGGACCTCATACATTAGTCTATTTTCTCATTTTTGTTTTGTGGGTGCCATGTCATTATACATTCATGGTTCTCTGTGTATGATATAGATGTTCATGCTTCTGTGCACACCTATGCGGGGGTGCATGTTTATGTATGTGTACATGTGTGGAGGCCTGAGGTTGACTTTGGGTATTCTCCACTGGTTTCTTGCCTTTTCTTCTTGAGGGGTGGTGGGAGGGAAGGAGGGAGCGAGGGAGGAAGGGAGGGAGAGAGGGGGGGGAAGGGAGAGGGAGAGAGAGGGGGGGAAGGGAGAGGGAGAGAGAGAGGGAGGGAGGGAAGGAGGGAGGGAGAGAGAGAGAGAGAGAGACTCACTGAACTTGGGGCTTATCAGTTTGGCTAGACTGACTGGTCAGCAAGCCTTAGGAATCTGTCTCTGCTCCTCCCAGGTAGTGAGATTACAATTATGAGTGCCACACCTGACTTTTTCTGTGTATACTGGGGTCTGAGCCCAGGCCTTCCTGGCATCTTTCTGGCTGAGTCATTTCTCTAGCCCCAGTGTGTTTTTTTAAATAAAGAAAACAACAACAAAACAGCATTGTTCATTTATATGTTTAATATTTTATTAATCATCTGAGAACTTTATCTATGCACACAACATATTTTGCTCATTTTCATATCTCTCAACTTCTCCCAAATCCATCACCCATGCTCCTATCCTCTTCAAATTTTATGTCTTTTCCTCCTCCTCCTCCTCCTCCTCCTCCTCCTCCTCCTCCTCCTCCTCCTCCACCTTCTCCTCCTCTTCCTCCTCCTCCTCCTCCTCTTCCTCCTCCTCTTCCTTTCCTTCCTTTTTTAAATAACCCACTAAATCTAGTTTCTGTTACCCATGTACTGAAGAGTATGGGTTTCTCCAATGGAATAAGGTTAATGTACCAAGAGCTACACCCTTAAAGAAAACTCTCTCTCTCTCTCTCTCTCTCTCTCTCTCTCTCTCTCTCTCTCTCCTCTCTCTCTCTCTCTCTCTCTTTTTCTCTCCTCTAAGAAGCCATCACTTTCCACTGTCCAGAGCTTCTCAGGTATGGGTAGGAGCCGGTGAACTCATCGGACTCTATGCTGGAATGTTAACTGGCTTGACCTCGTGGAGGCAGCTGCAGCTGCTGGAGTGCCTGTGTGCAGCCAGCAATCCTGCCGTGTCCTGAAGATTGTTTCCCCCCTGCTCCTCTTTGGCCTCTGGCTCTTACAGTCTTTCTGGCCCCTCTTCTACAATGGTCCCCGAGCCTTGGGGGAGGGCTGATAGAAATAGATGTCTCACATCTCATTTCTGGCAGAGAACTCGATAGATATTTATTCTTTGCATTTTAACTAGGGGGGGGGGGTTGATGAGACCCATGGATACAGCTCTGCAGAGTTAGAACTTTCCATATCAAGAAACAGCTAATTTCCTCGGTCTTAAGCTGATTTTCCATCACTTGTCTAGTCATCATGGGGCCACAGACACTGTGATATGACACTGGAACCCGTGAGAACCGACACAAACACGTCAGTCTCCTGGTGCTGAACAATTTCCTTTTATGACTTCATACCTCATCAAAGAGCATCTCCCCTGATTTTATTAAGCTGGTCTGTGCACTGCATTCCATCAGGAATTCTGGGTGGGGAGAGGAGCCCAACACATTGGTGCTAGTGTGAGTTCATCTTGCTTTCACTGGAATAAAAAAAAAATCACATTTGCAACTAGATCTAAGAGAAAGTTCATTAATGAATGCTAAAATAATAATAATGATGATGACAATGATAATGATGAAAGAGCTTTGGGCATAACCTGAAAAACAGGAATTAACTTTACAAAATTCTCAAATTCAGCAATTTATTTTTACTCTTTGAAAATTTCATATATGTAGCCAATGAAACTCAATGACATCCATTCCATGTTTTCCCCTCTAATTCTCCTGATACCTCTCCCCCAGTGCAGCAGAGTCTCATTGCTAGTCAAAGGAATGAAAATAACAGACTAGGTGTTCAGGTCTAAGTGGGACCTCTCTCTCTCTCTCTCTCTCTCTCTCTCTCTCTCACACACACACACACACACACACACACACATCACATAGACACACACATACTAACACACATATACACACATACACACACTCATATATGCACACAAACTCATACACACATATACACAGACATACACACACTCAGACATACACTCATACACACTCACATGCACTCACACACACACACTCACACACACATTCACACACATACACACTCATACACTCACATTCACACACACTCACACACTCACAAACACCAAAGTTCAGGAAATAGCTCAGAAGAGGAGGAAGAAAGGACACAGAGCAGAATGAATGCCATGAGGCGCAGTCCTCTGGATGTGACATGACTATTGTCCTTGTGAACTCACAGTGCACATTTTAAGAAATAAGACTAGAAACACCTTGAACTAGATGATTCTGTAGGTCATTGTAGCCATACTCTGGCTATGACACTTCTAAGACACTGGAGGTCCCCTTTTACTTCTAGCCAACTTATCCAACAATAAGGGAAAAAACATGGTTTGTGATCAGTGTGTCTTTTGCACTGACTCATGGACACACTCAGCCAGAATTATACACTGCTATTGGCAAGTTGCCACAGCTAGAAGCTGGAGACTCAGTGAGGAATCAAGTAGACAGGTTCCTTGTCTTTGTAAAACCTGCAGTCTGACACGGAACAGAGTGGGGAATGAGCCAGTGAGCAAATACTGTTTGTAAATTGCGATAAGCACAATGCAGAGTGAGAGCCAGGGTGGTTTAAGAGTCACGGCGATTCCTGTCTTCCATGGGACACTGACCCTGTTACCTCTTTCCTTGAATGTGTTCACATTTGTCCTTCCAAGGATGGACCTATCTAAAAACCAAACTATAAACATAGCCAGTTTGAATACAAATAGACACTCAGTGGAATATTGTAAACCCTTGAACTCCATCATGAATTCGTTATTAGAGGTTGCAAACAAGACATTCTCCCAAGTGCAACAGGGCTTTGAAACTGACACAGCAAAGATCTGGAGCCCTTTTCAAATCCCAGGCCTGTCATTTATTGTGTGTGTGGCCTCCTACAAGGGACCTCCCCTGCCTGTGCTCTTTCTCATCTGTAAACGTGGGTGTTAGGATCCCAGGACCTATCCAGAGAAGTTGTTGCAGGAGGAAATGAAATCATTTCTAAGCAGGGCTCAGCTGGAGCCTGGAGCCTCAGCTCTGCAGGAAGGGAGTGTCCTTGTAAGTGTTGGCCTGCAGAGGGCCTGTCCCCATCCAGCTGTGGTTGCACAGAGGAGTTCAGGAGCTAACAGCTAACAGCATGGTCAGCCTGGGGAAGCAGCCTGGAATGGGGAATGAGGCTTCTCAAAAATGGGAGTTCATCGAGTTGTTCTTCTAGACCTTGGCTGGCGGAAGTTTCTTTCTTCTCCAGCAGCTGATTGAGGGGAATGTGACCTTTCTAAACCCTGGTTGCCAGTTGCCCATTTGATGGAAACCATATTACATGCTTCCATTAAAATGATGAGCACACAGGATGGGGAGATGGCCCCATCATTGAAGAAAGCATTTGCCTTGTAAGCATAAGGAGATGAGTTCCGTAGAACAGAAGTGAGAAGAGAAAAGCAGGGAGACTGGGCATGGTAGCATGTGATTATAAAATCAGCACTGGGGAGGTAAAAATGGCCCATCCTAGGGGCTCCCTGATCAACCAGCCCAGGCTGCTTGGTACATTTTGAATGTTCTCTGGCCTTTAAACATACACACATTGCATCTGCATACACACAAATGACCACACTGCACTCATACAAACTCAACACAATGAATACAACTAGATATGTTGGCACATGTCTGAAAACCAAGATTCAAAAGGCTAAGACAAGAACATTGCAAATTGAAAGCTAGCCTGAATTATATAGATCTCTTTGTCTCTCTGTCTCTGTCTCTCTGTCTCTGTCTCTCTCTGTCTCTTTCTGTCTCTGTCTCTGTCTCTGTCTCTCTCTCTCTCTCTCTCTCTCTCTCTCTCTCTCTCTCACACACACACACACACACACACACACACTAAAAACAAAGTCCGGGTGAACCTGAATCTTTGGTTAGTGCTGCCCTGGCTCTTCCATGGCAGCCATAGCATCCTCTCACGTCAGAGTTGTGGCATCTTCATGGATGTGCAGATTTGATAATGTGCTTTGGAGATTGCTGGTCACACATAGCATAGGATTATAGCATAGTCTACAAAAGAAAAAGCCAGAGAAAAGGCAACAGAGAGCCTAATCATGATAGATACTAATCTAGATGACTTTAGAAGCCATCTCCAGGGTCTATCACAGGAAACAGTAGCCTAGCTCCCTCCCTCTGGGGCATGACGGACCCATTTCTGGATCAGATGGACCCATGGAGCAGAAAGGTCTTGTGAAGTTTTCAGTTAAGAGGGATGTATCCTGCAGACAAAGTCCAGTGAGACGGTGAAACAGAATGAGCTCTTGGATTCTGCCAATTCAAGTAGAGAAGCTGTAGAGACAACAGCCTGTCCCCTAGTGGCCAGAGCATTGTAAGGGAGTATAGAAAATGCATGAAGATAACAAATTTGTGTCTATTGGAGAGGACTAGGAGTGGGGCGTGGGGTGTTGAGGGCAATGTCTGAACACAGGCTCACAACAAGGTGGCATTGGGAGCTATGTAGGCTCCATCTCAACTTTCTTCTATTTAGTAAAATCAGCTCCTCACAATAAGATTGGCCTGGGGGAACTCTGGGAAGAAGTCATCCATTTGAAAGGGTAAGACAAAGGCTAAGGATAAAGGAGAAGCGAGATCTGGGCAAGGATCCCTCAGGGATAAGGCAAGTGAGCCCAGGGAACTGAGAAGGGAGAATCTAGTCACCTTGGTTACAAATAAACATTAAAGGATAGACTGATGGAGGAAGTTTGGGATGCTGGAGACACCCAAGTGACACAAGCTGCCTAGCTTCCACACACATATCAGACTTCCTGTTTTCTGGCATTCCTCTGATAAAAGGAAGCTGCTCATGTCTTGGATTGCTTTGTTGTATATGGATGTTTTGAGGGAAGTCCATTCTTCCAGCCTTTCCACCAGCCAGGGAGCGATAGATAACGAAGTTATTTATAATCCTTTCAACTATGAAGAACATAAAGAATAGAGTTTCCCTCCTTTGCCTCTGCAAAGCTGCTGTCGCACTTTGTGCTATGGGAGCCTCTTTGCTGTCAGGAGAGATACAGATGGGACCCACATGTTCCCAAGCAGAGAAAAGATGACTTCTGCACCCCCACCCACATCCCTACCACTGGGGGCTGCCAGTGGTTGAGCTGTGTGTGCAGAGTTACACACCCTGGCCACTGAGTTAGCCAAATGAAGACTCATTTTCTGAAACATCAGAAAATTAGGCCCACGAAAAGACACTAATGCATACTCACTTGGTCTTAACTTTGTGGAATGATGCTGGAATGTCCTCACAGGGTAAAATGATCTTAGAATTGAGGAGGCCTATGACAATTTATCTGCAAACACAGAACCACCAAGAAAAGCTTTTTGATTAGCTGCGTCAAATCTGTTTTGTCAGGTTGTTTCCAAGGAAGTTACTAGAACAGGCTACAGAGGATCACCAGCCCCAGGAAGAGCCTGGCTTTTCCCCCCACACCCTAGGTAGAGGAAAAGGACCTGCCCTTTGTCCCTGGCTGAACCAAAGAAACCGTTTCTAATGCTTCAGGGAAACACTTGTGCATGCTCAGCTTCTCCAAAACTGCCAAATAAAGCCTCATGGAAAGCCAGGAGCACTTTTGGCCCAAGTCACATTGCCAATCCCAAACCGGACACGTGAAGTCACACAACATAGACTGGTAGTGCCAGTAAACAAAGCTGCTCTTTTAAGATTCTATCTTGATGGTCAAGGGTCATCTGGATAAAAAATCAAAACAGAAAATAAAGCCAAATGGGAACAGGTGTGAATGTTACCTTATTACAGGAAACTGATAAACAAAGGCATACCTCTCTCCCTGATTAGCCAGTCCAAGAATGAGGGTCTCTTAGTCACTAGAACAATATTTCTCTTATCTATAGTAAAAGGTGGGGGGGGGCAATATAAAATAAAAGAGTTAGAAATTGAACCTTAATATATCTATCCCCTCTCCAGTTGTAGAAATGTTTAGCTAGTTTTTAGATAACCTCATATGTCTTCAGCATTTTCATCACTAAAAGAAATAATTTTAAATCAAAATAAAGAAGTGAACCAGAACTTCAGTTGAGTTGTGGAAGGACAGACACACTAGTTTATAGCTGTCCTTTCCTGAAAATAACACTTTAGTGAGAGCAATAGAGTTAGAAAGTCGGGAACTAATGAGGATGAACAAGTGATGGTAGGACATGACAGCCAATGAGAAAAGACACCAAGGGTGGATGACGGATGGGTGAGTTTAAACATGGAAGATAGAATACAGAGCTGAAGCTGGGCTCTCTGAAAGTTGTTCATGATGCTGTAGACTCCGGAAAAAGCTTAAATGTTTGAGGCACAAGTTACCACTGCAAACATTAGTACAGGAAATGGTCACAAAGACAGCAGTGACAGAAAAGCTTTACAATTGCTTAGGTTATAAGTTCTTCTTTGCCACCCACTTCTTCTCTACCACAGAGAACACTTTCCAGAGAGGCTGCATCACAGTGGAACCTGGCTATTCAAGCATGTCAGCAAAGCACCTCACTGAGAGTGGACATTTAATTCTGCATGAGAAGTGTCTAGCTTGCCTGCTCGGCCTTTCCTCTGTGCTCTGAAGATGCTCCTCCTCCATATGGGCATTTCTGTCTAAAGACACTGGCACACCCAGAAGAGGATGCCCTCCAGAGAAGGGCACAGCCCTGAGAGTAGTGTCAGTTCAGCCTGTTGCCAGGTAACAAGGTCACCATCAACAAGCCCTTTTCACACACCTTATTTCCAATAAACTTGCCAGTGTCTCCTACCAGCCAACCAGCAGCTTCACATGTTTAAAGAAAGGCACTAAGTTGAAAGATTGACATCAAAATAAACAAACAGGATGAGAGAAAAGACCTCTCAGGAAACAAAGTGAACAGAATTCGGTGGCAAACCTCCATTGATATTAATAATATATTAATATTCTCAGAGATGAAAGACACCTGCCCACATGAAACAGTGCAAGATTTTTTTAAAAAGGAATATTCAGAAAACAATAAAGATCTTACTAATTGAAACAGTGGTTCAAGAAGGTTTTTTCTAATGCTACCACAGATGTAGAAGATAAAACTGAAGAAATCAGAAAAGTAGGAAAGAACAAATGTTAACAAGATGAAACGTGGGATAGAAAATGATAAGACGCTTAGAAGAATGAACCAAGGTCCGATGTTTGGACAGGAGTGTGTTCAAGGGAGAGCGGAATAAATGAGTGTGAGAGAAGGAGATATGATGTCTTTGAAAATGTCCTCAGGGCTAAAAACTGGTGGTCCCTAAGTTTCAGTCCACCAAACAAATACATATATTCCTGGTCAAGGTGTAGCTTCACAACGTTTTAGAAGGGAGATTCTAAACATTTCCTGCAAAGATAAGGAAGAAAGAAGACATATTAAAAACGAACAAATAAACAAAACCAGAGACTCGGTTTCTCCACAAGAACAGTGGAAGTTTACCAGTAATGGAGCCTCAACGCTCTGACACCATCTGCAGTTTTGATTTTTAGACTGCTGACCTATGAAGATCTACTATGAGATATAAGGATCATTCTTCAACTGTGGCAGAGGAAATCAAGACCTGCGGCAATTATGTGGCATCTTAAACAAGGTGCCTCAGTGTTAGCCTCACCTGGCTTGTTCCTGGGAAACTGAAATCGAAGAATTGAAGTTTGTGGAGATGCCTACCACTATTTGGACCAATTGTGGGCTGAGATATGAATTTTATTCCTCCTGAAAAGATGTGGGGTATAGAGCAAAAAAAAAAAAATTCAACAGATTTTTAAAACAAAGCAATCGATAACTTAGAGAAAAGCAGAAAAGTTTGCAATTAAATAAATACAGTGAAAGCAAACACCTCTAAACAACATGCACAAGGTCAAAGTAATAGCAAATTTACCTCCTACATCTAAACAGGCAACAAGTAAAGGAGGAACACTTTACTTTCCACGAGGAAAAATAAAGTAAATAATATTCTCAAGAAAATTACTTGGCATGCAATTTGTTCTCAAGCAGGCAGTCTCTTTCTGAAGAGAAACCTGGATTTCAGGGGCTGGGCTGAGACACACCACCTGTGCCTCCTCAGGGGCTCTCAGCTCTAGATCTAGGGTGCAGGCTTGAAAAGTAGGCACCTGTTTCTAGCTTTGTTTCAAGTGGACATTAACACCAGATTTGCCTAACTTACAAATCACAAATCCTGTTCGCGGCTTTTTTGTGTGTTAGGACATGAGTTTGGCTATCGTAGTAAAGTGTCAAAACAAAAGATCCTGATGGGAAAGACAGGGTTAATGTGGCAGTTTGGTGGTAGGACCCAGACATTTTCTCAGGGAAGTATCCTTCTCTCTCCCTCCCAGGATGGGATCCAGTGGCAGCTAAGAACATGGTGACTGACTCTAGGCTACCTGGATAAAGTCTCAGTTCTGCCATTTACCAGATGAGTCAGAGCTATGTGCCTCAGTTTCTCCACCTCTAACCTGGAGATAAGGCTAATACCTACTTTATTGGCACATTGTGAGATAGCAGGAGTAGAGCACTTGGAAGAGGGCCTGGAGCATAGTGAGGGTTAACATAACAGGGGCTGTCATTGCTTTCTCCTGAAGGCACCACCAAGGTGCCTCCTGTCTGTGCCACATAGAAACTAACAGGGAGAAGAGGGGCTGACTTCAAGCCTGGCTGTCACATCCAAGGGACTACCCGTGTCCTATTAGCTGTAACCTATTTGTGGCCTTCTTCCTCTAAGGCACTCAAGCCATAGATATTGAAAGACAGCTGCAACCTTGGCCACCACCACCAGTCAAAACTTAGCATTCATGTTTTACATTGTATTGCCATTGATCAAAAAAGAAAATGATTGTAATATTAACTTGTCAGGAGATCCTTTTTCCCCATTAACTTGGGGTCTACTTAGAGATTAGTTCTGAAACCCCACTCCCTCTACATCTTATATCTATGTCATCTGTATCTATAGATGATAGATAGATAGATAGATAGATAGATAGATAGATAGATAGATACCCAGTTTTGTTGTTGTTGTGTTTTGGTTGGTTGGTTGGTTATTAGTTGTGATTTGTTTTGTTTTGTGACAGACAGGATCTCTGCAGTCTAAACTAGCATGGAACTCACTATGTAACCCAAGCTAGCAGTCCTCCTGCCTCATCCTGCCAAGTGATGTGATTACAGGCATGAACCATCATACCTGATTGGTATTAATGCTCTTTAATTATGTTTAAAAGAAGATAGGTGACCACCACCCAACAGAACCATGTCAAAATGATCACTCTTGTTTTTCTTTCTTTATATCACAGTGAGTTTGTATGCATGTGTGTATACATATACATATAAAGTCTAATATATATGTATACACACACACACACACACATACACACACATACACACACACTTTTTAGAAGGCAATTAGACTCTGGCAGACAATCTGGCAGACTCTGGCAGAAATCACATAGAGAATTTCATATGTGAATTTGCCATGACAAATTTCACTGCCTGTAGAGTTGAGAGTTATAAGAATAGTTTTCTTTAAAATAATATAGAAACTTTTTATTGCATACAGCTAAATAATGCCGAGCAAAATACAATAGGTTCATTTTTTACTGCAGATCTTCAAATTATAGGAACCTTGTCTTGTGGCCAGTTTGGTCTGGCGTAGAGCCAAAATAGAGATCTCTGTTCTTGTCTTCACCCTTGTGTTAACTGTGGGCAAGATAAAAACTTTCAATAAAAAATAAAAAATAAAATAAAATAAATCCAAACTTACCACCTTGAACCAAGCATTGGATAAAAAGTACAGTGGCTCCCTTAACTACACTCTGTGAGAAAAAAAAAATCTTTATTTCTTCATACCAGTTTGATTTTTTTTTTCAGTCTGAGAAAATAAAGCACTAAGAAAAAAAGTTGAGGAGGAAAAAAAGTTCAAATATGTTGATAGTCTATGATCAATTAACTTTCAATAACTAAGAACAATCAATAACTGTGAAAATACTGAGCATTTGAATATTTCTGAGCAATTGCTTTTTCTCTAGGTGTGGTTCAACCCTAGCAGGCACCTTCTTAGTTAAGCACAAAAGACCTTTCCTGACTTCCTGCCTTCTCACCCTCTCCCGCCCCTCCTTTTTTTTAATTAACAAGATTTGAGATCATTTGGCAAATTGTAACCGTAAAAGTGAAGATTGTCACCGTAGTGTGTTATCACTTGCAAAATAAATCTCGCAGCTCCTCTCCCTGTGTACTTCATAAATGTCACTTCCTCTTTATATTTATCTTGCTTCCAAAATCCATTATGTGATTGTCACTTCATTGAAATCAAAAGCTGTCTCTTAATTACACAGGGACGGGGTATAAATCACCAACCCATCTTTCTATATGTTCATTTTTGAAACAATTACTGCCAAATGCCTATTTTGTAAACAAAAGACCAAAGTAGTTTTTACCAGGTTAAAACGAAGACTTAGGAAAATCTCCAGTTTGGGAGATGAACAAAGCAGTGTATATGTCTCTAATTTATGAGGATCATGTGACCATGGGCTGGTAAAGTCCCAGGAAACCTGAGGGCTGTGGCCTTGGAGAAGATTGTGGAAGCTGTGCTTCCTCCTCCCACCAAGTTAGCTTTGCCAAGTGGAGAGAAGCTGAGCTATGTTTCCAACAGGAATGAGAAGTGAGGCTGGCGATGTGGCAGGGAAGCCATGCTTGTAGTCTAACCTGCCATGAATGGACTTCCACGAGGCTACAGTCTGTGCACATGCCAGCAATTAATCACTGGAAGGGCACCAACTGCTAAGTATTAGACACTCTCTAAACAGAGGGAAATAGCTGCATTGCTGAAATTAGGACCTGGGTTATTTAGTATTAACTTGCAACCTCTATTAAGGTAGCTTCATATTTGTATGGCGTTAGTGCACTTTGAGAAAAATTAACATTGAGTGCTTCTTGTCACCTGATTGTATGCCACATGCTCCTTATTTGGTGAGCTACAAGCTATTTTGCAGAAGAATGAAGTGTCTCATTATTTAAAGCTTGTTTGGAAAACAACAGACTTTTGCATAATGGTACAAAGCATTTCTTTTTACGATGAGAAGGAACACATGTAAGGACATCCATGACACAAAACTGTACCAGTAGCCATATCTTTTTTTAAACTTCTTATTGATTCTTTGTTAGTTTCATACCATACACCCCAATTCTTCTCATCTCCTGTCCCTTCATATCCACCTTTAACTCTTACAACCTCCTTCAAAAGAAAACTAAAATAGATAGATCGGTAGATAGATAGATAGATAGATAGATAGATAGATAGATAGATAGATAGATAACATCTCACTGTGGAAGCTGTGTGACAGTGCGTCACACGATATACTTTTGTCCAAACTGTTTCACTTTAAACGTTCATTGCATTGGATCATTGGTGTGGTTTGAAGCCTCTGGCTTCTGCTACACTATCAATATTAGATCCTCACTGGGACTCTTCTCAGATATCCTGTTGTTGCTCAGTGTCATGGAGATCCTGCATATTTGTGGAACCTTTGAATCTACTGGACTGGCCTCTTCATGTGCTCAAGCCCATTACAGAGGGGGTTAATGTTGGGGTGGGCCTGTTAGTATTAACTTGCAACCTCTATTCATTTATTTATTTATTTGTGTGGTGTTAACACACCTGGGTGATACATCTTCTTTACCTGGAAGGAACGCAAGTTGGCATCCCAGAGAGTTTGACATTTTGGGTGGGTCTTGAAGGAAGTCTTCAGTATTGGGGAAAGACAAAGAAGGAATGGAAACGCCTTCCACAGAAAAAGTTCAATAGCTATCCCCAGACTGGACACAGCCTTGGTAGACTCAGAAGCTGAGAAATCCACAGGCTGGATCCTTGAATGTTGTTGCAATGTTCTAGAAGCCACATGGGGCTCCCATACTATCTTGCTAGAGCCCTCTTCTGATGTCCTATGAGTTTCAAAACTGCAAGCTAGTCACGGGCAGGGCACAGCCAGTGGGAGGCAGGTCCAGATATAACTCTGCTCCCACAGGAGGAGAATGAAGCTACCAAGTCTATGACTTTCAGATGGGGTCCTCACCTGCACATGTGTCTACAGACCATGGACTCAGGCAAACAACCACAAACAAATGTCAAGGAGCCTTGAGTCCCTTGTTCTGGGTCCTCCTCCTTTCCCCCTTTTTCTCTCTCCTCCCTTTTGCAGTGCCCTCATATTAGGCTGTTGCCCAGAAGGGACATTAAAGTTGCTTTGAGGACCTGACCCACTGTCTCCTCATTTAACAATGCACATTCCAGAGATATCCACAGCTTGAGTTCAGTTGTGTCATAGAAGGCAGAGGCTGCTAGACTGTATATGTAGCGACTCTCTTAAGGTTAGTTCTGAACTCCTTCCTCTTTGCCCTGCCCTGCCCTTCCTCCCCAGAAGACTGCAAATGTTAAATTGTTATCTATGAATGATTAGAATCCTAGAAAGTAAGAAGAGATGGGCTTTAGTCCTCAGCTCAGAGTCATAAAGTTTACAAACTCCTGTGGTCACGGAATAGATCACCATAGCTGCTAACTTTGCTCACTTATTACACAGCATTATTCTCCAGGATGGCTATCTTTTCCTTTCAATCTTCTAGCCGGAGGGTTTTTTTTTTTCAACCAAGTTGATTTCCTAGAATGTAAGAAATACTGTGAGGTTTGAGGGACAGGTTAGGAGCTATCATAAACAATTAGGCAAACGTCTATTTTGAAACGTGGAAATGTAGCCCAATTTCTTATCCACTATAATCTCTTGGGACAACCAAGCAACTGTGTACTCCCACTGGGTCTGTGCAGTAAGCAATGGGCCCCTGATGGTTTATTTAAAAGTGTACTGTTGGAGATAATGGTTTCAGATGAAGCTTCTGGCCTCTCGATGACTGCTGTTGTTCCATGGGCTAATTATGTCTACCTTAGGTTCACTAATGTGGGCCAATCAAGTCTGTCACGTGGCATGATATTTCTGGCTGTTATTTTCTAAAGCCCTCTCCACACCCTGCCTTGGTACCAGTGGGCATTGTGCAATAGTATAGAAAAAGAAATGATTAATTTGAAGTTCAGGTGTGAGACAAGGTCAGCAAGGAAGCACCCTGGCTGGAGCGAGCGTTTCAAGATGAATCTGTGGCTTGCGATATCATCTTGTGATACACTTCCCATTTCGTTACCAGGGGAAGTCTGAAGCCTGACACTCACACCACAGCAGCATTGGGTACTGTGTTGCGTGATGGGCTTTTCATAAAAATTAGCTGACATTGTCGTGAGCACACAAGTGAATTTATAGCTTTCATACCGGACTGCTGTTCCCAGAGCAGTTTCCAATCACTTGGGCTTTTTATTAAGTTTATTGTTCTTTTATTGTTCAGTGGAGTGTAAGCAGTGAGATTACACATAAATATAAGTTCCCCCAGATGTGAAGTGCGGCTTGTGGAGTTCGGGAGAAGAATGAAGAAAGACTAACAGCCACTGAACTCACAGGAGAGATGAAACCCATCACCTGGCATTTCACCTCACCCACTCCTCTAGAATACAGAGGCCGGGGGCTGAATTCACCATCACAGTTATTCTGAAAAGTTCCAGAAGAACTCAAGGAGCTTGAACATGGTTCTGTATGCTTTCTTGTTACACCAGAAGCCCCACCCCCTTCATCAACTTTCCTCGTCCTTTTCCACTCTTCAGTTAACTTCTTGTTCCCTCATCTGACAGGGCACTCACTGATGGAGACTATACTGCTTAATCTTAATTGTCAACTTAATCCAGAATCAACTCCAGGCGTGTCTCTGAAGAGGTTTCTATGTTGGGGAAGATAACCTGGGGAGACCCACTCTTACTGCAGGTAGTACCATTGTATGAGCTTGGGTCCTAGACTAATTGAAACGAAGAAAGCAAACTTAGCACTAGTGTTCATCTCCCTTTCCCCTTCCTGTCATGGACACAATGTGACCAGCTAGTTCACACTTCTCCATCATGGCTATGGTGGTGTGAAGAAGAATGATCCCCATCGGCTCATATATGTGAATGCTTCATCTGCCATTGGCAAAACTGTTTGGGAAGGATTAGGGGGCGTGGCTTGATGCAGGAGGTGAGCCACTAGTGTTGGCCCCAGTTCTAGTTAGCTCCCTCTTCCCCTGTTTATGGATCACAAGAAGTCTCTCAGCTACTGCTCCAGTACCACGCCTACCTGCTTGCCTGTGGAACCATGAGTCCCAAATTAAATGCTTTCTTTTATAAGTTGTCTTGGTCATGGTGTCTCTTCACAACAATAGAAAAGTAACAAAGATACTCATCAAGGAAAGAATCCCCTTAGCCAAAGGAGCTGAATTTATTTTTAGGAATTGATGAGAACTTCTTAGCCCAGAAACACATGGCACCCAACCATGGCATCACAGAGGAGGGAAAGGTCAGCCCCCAAGGCCTTTAGCCTTCCCCTATAGTTTCCCATAAATTTAAATCAACCCAAGAAAGCACTCAGCCAAACACTGGGGGTGGGATTCTCAGCAGGTGTGCAACAAAGAAACATGGATAATCAGAAGAATAAGATTCATTCCCACCAATTAGAAGTCGATAGACTGAAGGTAAGATAGCTGAAAAACTCTTCTTTAGACCTGCAGTCATATCTTCCTATGAACATGAGTGTTCGGGTTATCAAAACCAGGGATGTTCTTAAGGTAGATTCTAGCAAGAATGAATAACAGCTGAGTTAGAACAGGCTACATAGATACTTCCTTTGATACTTTTGCATGGCTATCACAGATATCAATAATGTTTTAGGAAAGGAAAGACTCACTTGAGCCCCTAGTTTAAGAAAGTACAGTCTAGCAGGGCCTGGTGACACATGCCTGTAATCCCAGCACTCTGGGAGGCAGAGGCAGGTGGATTTCTGAGTTCGAGACCAGCCTGATCTACAGAGTGAGCTCCAGGACAGCCAGGGCTACACAGAGAAACCCTGTCTCAAAAAAAAAAAAAAACCATATCAAAGAAAGAAAGAAAGAAAGAAAGAAGGAAGGAAGGAAGGAAGGAAGGAAGGAAGGAAGGAAGGAAGGAAAGAAAGAAAGAAAGAAAGAAAGAAAGAAAGAAAGAAAGAAAGAAAGAAAGAAAGAAAGAAAGAAAGAAAGAACAGTCTAAGTCTATCTGTGTGGAAAAGACATGGCAATGAGAGTGGTTCCCTTTGTATAGTGAGAGACTGAGACTGTAGCAGTCATAATGAGACAAAGAGCTGAGTACTCAAAGAGCTCAGGTTGAATGAAACCTTCAAAGTCTGATCCCAGAGACCCACTTCTTTTAGCCAAAACCCCACCCCCTAGAGGTTCCTCAACTCTCAAAACAGTGCTACCAGCTAGAGACCAGGTATGCAAACCCATGGTCCTGTGGAGGATATCTTACATTCAAGCTATGATAGATACCCTGCCAAGGAACTCCACATGGTCATAGTGTGCTGTGTGGGGAAGAGACACCTTTTGTCAGGACTTGACAGCTCAGCTATAGAGTCTGCATCTAGAGTTAAGAAGCTCACATCTGCTTCCACAGATGCCATCTCTGATCTCAGACTTCCCAACCTAGGATTTGAACACTCCCCATGAGAGAAAGAGCTATATCTGGCTCTCAACTTTAACTCTCAGGACTTGTTGGATCAGTGTCTCCACCACACATCTTGTAAACACTGGACACATTTGCAGAGGGATCTCCCTGACAAGGCCAAGCTTAGCAATGCTGATCCCAGGACTGGGTGGGAGCTAAAGTATTATTCACAGGCAAAATCACTTTTGAAATAACTGCCCACATAAAACAACCCCTCAGTGGTGCTGAGACCAAATCAGTAATAGAATGCTAGCCTGGCACATGCCCTGGGTCCCATCCCCACTGCCACATGTATGCAAAAGAGTCATAGAGGATGCAAGAGGTTAAGAAACTGTGGAGGCCCAGAAATGATCAACCCAAACCCACACGAAACACCATAAACAGCCTGAGGTATCCTTCCTTCCCTGAGACAGTGCTGGCATCCCAAGTTTACAACCTGCAGTGTCTTAGTGATGACATAGCAAATACAGGACCAGGCTCCTTCCTGGAATCCAACGGCAATATCAAGGAGGCAGCCTGGGAGGAGCTTGTGACAGTGGGCTAGAGACTTAATCTGCTCTTTTCACCCTCCTTGGGGTCTTGAATTCTTCACCCCCGAGTAGACATTATTCCTGATTGATTATTGATTGGATGATTATTGATCCATATAATGAATTCTACAGATTTTGTTGATTGGTGTAATGATTATTTAGGATCAATCAGTCACCGTGTTGAGGTAAGTGAAATATTTCTACAACTAGAAGATTCACTTTCAAGGAGATGTGTAATAACTGAGATTGTAAGCAGATGTG
This sequence comes from Apodemus sylvaticus, assembly GCF_947179515.1. NCBI lineage: Eukaryota > Metazoa > Chordata > Mammalia > Rodentia > Muridae > Apodemus > Apodemus sylvaticus. The sequence goes on along the minus strand of NC_067472.1, from coordinate 68,628,752 downwards.
TGTTCTGCTACAATCTCAATGAATAGAGCAACAATGGGGCATAGCTTCTTTGATGGGGTGCATGTCTGTCATGCACAAAGCCCCGAGTTCAATCTCCAGCACCACATTTTGTTTTTTGATGGAGCATGGTGATATATGCCTGTAATTTTAGCGCTTGGAAGTTAGAGATGGGAAGATCAGAAGTTCAAGATCATCTTTGATTACATGGCAAGTTCAAAGCTAGTCTGGGCTACACGAGACTATTTCTCAAAACAAAGAAACAAAAACCATAACAGAGAGAAGCTCTGGCTTCATCCCCGTCCTTGCAAAGGTGCCACTCAGATACAAATGTCCAGGGCCACAGCTTGGACCTTGCTAGGCTTTCTCTTAGCACTTGAAGCATTTCCCACCTCTGCGAGTCAGGCACCAAAGAGCCAGACACCAAAGAGCTTGGTGTACCAAACATCAGTTGATTCAAAGGGTACAGCTCCTCTCCACCCCAACACCCACTCTAGCCAGCCCCTCCCTGCCCCCGTGACACTTGTCACTGATCCTCCAGCTCAGACCACACACTTCATCCAGTCAGAAACCATCAGTGAGAGTTCTGCCCATCAAAACAGATGCAGGCTCCACCACACGCCGAAGACCTTGTATACATTCAGTGGGCTCTTACTAGCCATTTCTCTCCCACAGCCCCACAGACTTTCCTCACTGGAGTGGCTGTTTGCAACATAGTTCATCTGTACATAGGTAGCAGCAACAGTATCTTTTGGAAAACCTCTGTCTGTGACTCCTCTGATTCAGGGTCTCTCCCTCTGAAGTCCTTTTGCCCTCCTTTTGCCTTGCTGTGTCTTTCCTGGCTGCTCCAAGCAGAGAGGAGGATGCTGTCTTCCTATGGTACTTCGATCATTTTCGAAGTCTCACTCAGCTCTCCAGCAACCCCATTTCATCCATGGCAACCTCTCCTAGTAACTCCGTACCATGAGTGTCTCTAATAGGGTCCCCAGCCATGGAAAACATAGACTGCTACTTCAACAGAGATTGCAGCTTCCCATGTGGTACTTCCTGAGATTCAGGTGTCTCCTCGCTTAAGCTAGATTAAAGTTGAGCTGGCTACCAGAGCTGTGTTTAGCATGCCTGCATCTGAATCCTTAACATTGGTCAACATAACTCTGGTTACCACTTCCACATCTATGCCTGATGTCGGGCTGGAATCAAAGAAGCCTTGCTGCTTGGAGTGTGTTGCTTCCTTTAGAAAAGACAGGTTGGGGGCAGGGATTTTTTTCCTTCAGGGTTGTCACTGCCTCCTGCCCTGAGCGGGCCATGTCTAGCCCCCAGGGCTACCTTCTCTGCTTCCTCAGGGCAGTCTGTTAGCCGCTGGGCCTGGAAGCTGGGTCAAGGCCAGCCCTGCAGGCAGCAAGGGAAGCCCACCCTTTTTGCATCTGTGCAAACTGAAGAGCTAGCAGCAATATTCATCTTAATTTTCTCTTTAAACCCTTGAGTTGCATTACAGCTTCCATTGTGCTGGTGACAGACAAATGCCTCGCAATCAATCAAAGTTAGGGTGACTGATACACTAAACACCTTTGCTTAATGATGTGATTGTTTCTTATCTGCAAAGTAATGTCACTTATGGCTTTGCTATTTATAGTCAATGTAGTGTTAGACCATTTTATGCCCCTGATGCCTCTGTGGCCAGCCCATTAGCTGTGATTATGGACCAAAGGGGGATACAGGCTCTGAAAGCTTGGAGACAGAAGCCTTCAGAGTGTTAATGCCTTCCTTACCCAGGAAAAGCCTGGCTCCTCCCACCTCTTCCCTCCTGTTTCTGGCAGGCACTGGCGAGTAAATAAGACAATGGCAGGCTTTGACCATCAGTGCACCACCTGTGCCTCTACTGGGCATCCTCAGGGCAGCAAGGTAGAAATTAAATGTTAAAAAATAAAGAACAAAAAAAAAAAAAAAAAAGAAGGAAAGAGTCACCTCCCTTCTCTGTTTCAGGCCTGGCTCAGCAGGCCTCAGGCAGGGGCGTGCAGTCTGGAGAAAGACTGACCCTTGTAAGCAGGTCTCCTGTTGGGCTGGCCCAGACTCTGCCATTCATTCATTATTTGCTAAGCTATTTGCTCAGACTATTCTCTTTGAACAGAGCGGAAGAGCAGAGTGTGCCAGGGCCTCCCTCCACCGCGCTGTCCCTGTGCGCTCAGAGTGGCTGCTAACTTCAAAGGCAGCCCCCAGGGTGGGAACAGGACCTGAGCTCCTGGGTGACTTGTCTGTACCTCCCAGGCCTGCAGCTACACCCCTCCCCCTCCTTGGCTGTGCTCCAAAGGAGTTTCCAGAGTGGGACTTGGGTTCATGGCCACTCCTGGAGCAGAAACAGGGCAAGAAACCTGTCAAGAATCTAGAAACCCTTTAGGATGCCGGACAATTGAACCACCATGGACATTCAAAAAGCCTGGTGAGGCAGCTTTCCTAGGCCCCATGACCACCTCACTGTCTAGGCACCACACATTTGCTGGAAAAGGAGAGACTACAATAGGTTGACCTGTGTTGTTCCCCAAAAGATATGCCCAAGCCCTAACTCATGCTAATTCTCTGACGTAATTTGAAAATAGGGTCCCTGTAATATAAGATGAGATCAAGTGGGAAGAGAGAAGTAAGAGGGTCTCAGGCCAGCATCTTAGTACAAAAAGGCTTATCTGGACGCAGAGGCTTGAAATGAGCCTGGCCTGAGGAGAGCGGGGAGACCAGCCTGTGAGGACAAGCATAGATTATGGAGTGACAGTGCTCCAAGCTGAAGAAGGACTACAGAGCCACCATGAACAGCGAGAGCTGAGAACATTGTCTACTCAGGATCCTCAGGGCGCCTGCCCTGTCGTACGGACTCTAACGGTACGCTCTATCCTTCAGAACTGTGTAAAAACAATCAAACCAAAACAAAGAGATTTCCATGGTATCCGTGGCATGGTTTGTTCGTAATTGTCTATGACAGCCGAAGAAACCTAATATAGGATTACTGGGCTCACTGGAGGATGCCCACTCCCCTTGAGGGGCTCCTTCTCAGAGGTGCTCAAAGGTGTGGTTGTGTCTGGGCATCTGGGTATCCAGGTATGGGGTGCTGGAACACAGCCTGAATGGATGTGCTTGTAATTGGTGATTTACATTTTTCTCCTCAGCTCACGCCCACCACACCTCAGATTTCATACGAAGTTTTTAAAGAAGGATTCTGTGTTCCTTTCTGATAAGCAGTACCAACCAGCAACACGTGTGACCCACCCAGACATGCCGTGTCCTAGAGTTTGTGGAGAACTCATCTCGTTCAGTCTCACTGCCTTTCTTTAGCTCCTGGAGACCTCTTTAAGCACAGAACTTGGTAGTTCTAGCCCTGCCTTCTTCTAAGGAGCCTTCTGCAGTGCCACTTGTTTAGGGTTTCTTATTTGTGTTTGTTTGCTTGTTTTTATGGATGGTTGGTTGACTTTCAAGTCAAGATCTGAGGAGAGGCTCACAGTGACTTAATAAGGAGGATGGGTCTACATAGAAGGGAGATGACCAAGTGCCATCCCTTGAGCCCTAGCTCCTCCCACCTTTCTGCTCAGTGCACTCAGATGGCAAGGTCCGGCCTGGCTCTTGGCAATCCTGTGAGGATGCTCAAAGAATAGGAAGCACCAAATGTAGCAGTGTGAACCTGCAGGAGCTTAAGAAAGGGAGACAGGGGAGCCTAAGAGCTCTAGACAAGTTGGCCAGGCTGTCAAGGATTGAGAGAGGGGTGGGGCGGGTAGGAGAAGGAGGGAGTGATAGAGAAAACAAAAGAACACAAAGGAGAGAGAAGAAAGATACCTCCTAAGAAGTCCGCCAACCATATCTGTTACTGGCCTCTTTCATGTATCCTGTAAAACACCATTTCGCAACAAATACCAAATCGTACCTTTTAAGATAAAATCTAAGGAGACAAAACAGAAAATCGTTAGCCAGTGGATGGCAGACGAGAATGAAGCACTCTCACATCAGTCAAGAAGCGAAGCAGCAGTGTCTTTCCCCAGCTGTGACTTCCAGAAGCCAGGCGGCCCCACACTGATCAGAACGTGGGGTAAGTCCAACTGACTGGGGTAGGCAGGGTGGGTAGCGATCAGAGTAGTTCTGCATAAACTCAGAGAGTTATGGTACCTTTGCCTCCATCCCACAAAAGAAAAAAAAATCACACATGCTGGGAACTATTCAGCCTTTAAATGGGATGTGATGCCCCTTATATTAACAGGAACATTGTAATGAAATAGTAAGTTGGCAGGGCCGTGGTGGCACATGCCTTTAATCCCAGCACTTGGGAGGCAGAGGCAGGTGAATTTCTGAGTTCGAAGCCACTCTGATCTACAGAGTGAGTTTCCAGGACAGCCAGGGCTACACAGAGAAACTCTGTCTTGAAAAAGAAAGAAAGAAAGAAAGAAAGAAAGAAAGAAAGAAAGAAAGAAAGAAAGAAAGAAAGAAAGAAAGAAAGGAAGGAAGGAAGGAAGGAAGGAAGGAAGGAAGGAAGGAAGGAAGGAAGGAAGGAAGGAAGGAAGAAAGAAAGAAAGAAAGAAAGAAAGAAAGAAAGAAAGAAAGAAAGAAAGAAAGAAAGAAAGAAAGAGAAAAAGAAAAAAGAAAAAGAAAGGTAAGTTGGTGGGATTGTTGGAAATTTTTGTGAAGTCAAAAGATGTTTTAAAGATGTAAGGACCTTTTGGGGATAAGAAAAGGGATATTTTGCAACAGTAATTTTCATTTTTTTTTAAAGTAAAGGTGTTTTTAATCCCTTTCCAGAGAAAGCAAGATTTAGCTCTGATTTGATAGTGGTAACAAATAACAGGGGATATGCTATAAATACCACTTTAGCATGTTCCTTTTCTTTCTTTCTTTCTTTCTTTCTTTCTTTCTTTCTTTCTTTCTTTCTTTCTTTCTTTCTTTCTTTCTTTCTTTCTTTCTTTCTTTCTTTCTTGATGTCTGCATCTGGATAGCAGAGGAGTAAATTAGATACGAATACACAGGATTGCCCCCTGCTTCCTCACATGTGCTTGTAGTTACTATCAGACCTATAACAAGCCTGCCTTTCAAGGGTGCATGCTGGAACCTCTGTGTGAGGACCCCTGGAGCCGAGCTGATCATGAGGCTGCTTTCCATGATACAGACTGAAATTAACACACGTTATCAGAGAATCTCTGTTATTTGACTGAGAAATGGCTCCCTTTAAAAACAAATCTTCTTCACTCTAAGTTTCAATGAATCAGTTATCATTTTTTAAAGCCACTTGACCCGGAAGCACACATCTAAGGTGTGAAAGACTGTTAATGACGGTTTTATTGGACACTCTGCTTATGGTTCACATTTTGAGGTCTGTATGTAATTGATCTTTCTCCCCTACATGGGAAACGCAGCAATAAGCCATTGAGGCTATTGAGGCACCACATTATAGACACAGAGAAATAACAACGATGTCACCTTGAGATTCAAAGATCGCAGAATAGTAATGGTTTCCCAGCTCATTTCTTCCAACTGAGATGACCTCTCCCATACGAAATCCTAACAGCCTCAGCATTATTTTGAATTATTCATGCTAGCCTTTTCCCTCACTAGAAAATCAAGGAAAATGAATGCATCATGCTCTGTCAGCTCCACAGGTATTTTGGTGTAAAAAAAATGTGTGTGTGCGCGTGCGCTCACACACACACACATATGTGATGGTATTTAGTACCTATCACACAAAAAAAGGAGGGATATGGGAATAACTCAGAAACATAAATGGTTTTCTTACACACACACACACACACACACACACACAAAACACATTCTCAGGTGAAAACAAGTGTATGCACCTAGTTTCCCATCGATTCTGAATCTGTTATTGGCAAATTGTGCTTGAGTTAGTAGGGCAGTTCTGGGTTTAAATATAAAGTGCATGACGGGATTAGATTCTCTTGTTGTCCTCCTCTCCCCCACCACATCATTCAGTCAAGGAAATCTTGAGGTGTGATCTCTAAGATGGCCAGTCTTAGCAGCATGAACCTCAAAGCTTCCGTTCTTGAAATATCAAATCAGCATCTACTTCTCATTTTAATTCAAATTATGGAGAGAGAGCAGCTTGACAGCTCTCTAGTTTAGTCAGCCTGGAGACTATGGAAGCGCTACAGTTTTATTCCGGTGATGGGGCTCGTGAGAAGCGCCTGGGAATAAAATAAACTGCATGTAAATGTAAACTCAGGCAGGTACCCTGATCCATCTGTAGCTCGTGACCTTTCAGAACATGATGAAAGACAAATGTCAAGTCTTCAGGAGACAGGAGCATCCTCGGCTTTGCCGGGCAGCGTGCGCTGTCCACGGACTGTATTAATTTAGTATGGTATCAATAACCTTGAAATCAGGATTTTGCACTAAAAACCCAGGTTGATGTTTATTCAGAAACCAAAGAGAGAAAAAGGCAACTTTATTTAAAGGGGCCCTTCAGCAGCGAGTGGGCCACTGGTGCTTAACTCTCCAGAATGCAGAGCTGCTCACTGGCTTCCATGGCAACAGACGCCTAGGACTATGAGGATCCAGAAATGTTCCTTAAACAGTCTTCTCATTTTGCATATAATTCTAATTATAGTTGTGCTTGGCGCATTCAGCTAAGTAGGCCACACCATGAGCAGTCAAGGTTGCCCCGACCAAAATGCAGCAGCTTCCCTGGGGAGAGAGAGAGAGAGAGAGAGAGAGAGAAAGCATTCTTGCTGTGCAACATGAGTTCATTTCTGATTAGCAGAATGCATTTCCCCCCTCCATTTCTCAAGAAACAATCAGAAGGAAACCACTTGTCCCCATTGGTGCACTCTAAACATAAGCAATCTGACCCTGAGATGTTCCTGGCAGAGCAAACCCTGGCCTCCTCCTCCTCCTCCTCCTCCTCCTGAGGAGATGCTACAAACCCATTCTATTCAGCCTGTGGTAAGATTAACCACAGAACTGGTTGGATTACAACCAGCCAGTGGGTGTTTAGACTCAGCTATGGGCTGAGCTGGGCTGAGCTGAGCTTAGCACAGGGTAGCCCAGTGTTTAAAACTTAGTGTAAGAGGGCTGATTGTGGGTGAAATGATTGATATCTGCTCTTTTCTACTGCTATGGACCAGAGAGAGGGGGGAGAGAGAGAGTGAGGAGAAAGAAAAGAAAAGGAAGGGAGAGAGAAGGAGAGGGTGGAGACAGAGAGGGGTGGGGGTGGGGGACCCCAATCATATTTTCCCCACTTGAAGGGAAACCAACTTTGTTCACAGGGTCCAGGTTTCCTTGCCCTGGAAGAAAGTACCTTGACATTATTTCCAAGGTTATCCTAAATTCTGGCCCACGTGACCAGAAAGTAGAGTGTTGGGGAGGGACAAGAGATACTTGGCAAAAGAGAAGCAAAGGCTTTGCTTCTTGGACCCCAAGATCTTCTGTGCTCTGAGAAGGAGGAAAGTAAAGGCTTGAAGGATGAGGGGTACAGAGCATCCTGGCTCCCTCACAGTGGTCAGGAAAGAGATTTCCAGGTGTAGTAACATAGGGATTTTAAATTTTGATAAATAATGCTTGCAATATTTGAAGCATATCTATATAAACATAAATTTATTTACTTGAAATTTAAATTTATCTAGACAGCCTGAATCCTCCCCCAAGCCCTTCCTAAACATAAGGGGGATTATGTTTAATAATAGGGAGGGATTTAGAAGGCATGGCAGTCTGGACACCCTGGGCTGAACCTGAGCCAACCCCAGCAAGGTTGGGGATTCATTAGCCAAGCATTTCCCCAGTTCTAATCACTCTCTACTCTCAGTCACCTGAGATCCTAAAGTGGCTTCCCTGGCATCCCACTGTTCAAAACCCAGGCCTGACTCGGCTGGGCAGAGTGCATCTCTGTTCCCAGCTGGAGCTTGGGAACCTCCACAAAGAATGAGAGCCATTGCCCTCACAGTCAGACCAGGAGTCCAAAGGCTCTTTTCCAGCAGCCGAGAAAGCCCCGGGCATCAAATCTCTGGGAATCTGGACCAGCCTTACATAATACTCTCTTCACTCCTTAATTCAGCGCTGTGGAGTCTCCTGACAAGCAGACATCAAACTCTAGATACAGGTGCTTCTGTCAGATTCCATTGCAAACCCGTGTACTAAGAGATCCAAATTCCACATTCGCCCGCTCCATGGCTTTGATGTTCCTTCCTGATCAAGAATACTTTTTCGACCTCAATGTATACTTAATAAGCCTTACATCTGGTCAGGGTAACCTCAGCAAAGAAATATGATACAAATCTTTTTCCTAACGAAGCTTGCAAATCAGTGGGAATGCTCAGCGAGCCAATTGCACACCTTTTAGAAGGAGAAATGGGCTATGGGAAAGACGTGAAGTTGGTCAGGGAGAGGTGTGTGTTTCTTGTGCATTTAGAGATAAGCCCTATAGTAGGCTTGCACCTGGCAGATTAGGAGAGGTAAGGAGAGTGGCCAGGTCATTTGGGGCGAGATGTGGAGAATAGATGATTGGGGGAGGAAAGGCAGAGTAGGAGGCAATGGGGGGTCAATAGGGTTAGTGTCAGCTGGCGGTACTAGATAGAGTTTACCCTGGCTGCTGTGGAAGGCAGCAGAATTCATGACACCCACCTCTTGCCTTGGTCACAGGTGACACTGAGCTCCCACAAACTCCACTCCTGTATATCTATAGGATGATGGTGTGGATGTGTGACCTGGGGGTGTCCTGTCCCATCAGTGCCAATCTCCCATCACAGAGATATGGAAACTCACTTGTTCTTGACTAAGCTGCATGTTCAGTGAAATGAGGTCAGTAGGAAAGGGGCTTAGGGGAGAGCCAGCTTAAGAGACAGGGCAGAACACCCTGGAAGATGGACTGGGTATCCCCAGAGAGGGGGAGGCTGTGGATGCAGTCCTTTAAGGTTTGGATGGAAAGGCTTTGTAAATGCCGGATTTTAGATGTTTTCTGCCTGTGCAGAAGAAATGTTCTTGATTCTGAGGAGATAAATCTTGACTACATGTATAGACCTAGAAGGCTTAACATGTGACTATTCTGTGATGCCCAGTGGTGAGGTGGCACCACCAACAGACACTGTGGCTGTGAAGAGTGAATTCAGGACCTGGGTTATTGAGGCACAAGTTACAAGAGGTAAGATTGAGGAATAACACGTGTTTGGGTTATGTCTCGGTTTGCTGTCTTTGGGTTATGTCTCGGTTTGCTGTCTCTTAGCAAACCAGAAGACGATGTCAAGCAGTGCGATGGATGTTAGGCATTGAACCCTTACTGATTACTGGTGGGAATGTAAAACAGTGCATTCAGTCACTGAGGGAGACAATGCAACAACATCTCAAAAGCAGGAACATTCGCAATATGGCTCAGCAACTCCAGTTCAAGTATAGAAGAGTTCAGTTCAAACCAACAAAGAGCAAGGAGTCAGACGAGTTTTGCACATTCACTAGCAGCAGCATCTATAATAGTAGAAAGGTAGACATAGCCCAGGTTTTTGTGAGTATGCAAAAACAATGAGATTTAGTGTGTCATGAATTAACATGAGGACATGATGCTAACTGAAATAGGCAAGCTGTAAAAAGACTAATCTACAGTGATTCCACTTACACAAGATCCCTAGACATCAGCCTCAAAGATAGAAGCATGGTTTCCAGGAGCTTAAAAGCCAGAGAATGGGAAGGTAGTGTTTTGCAAAATGGAAGGTTCTGGAGTGTGGTGGTGGTTGTAGAGCCCTGTGAGTGTGCTTAGTGATGCCAGCCTGCATCCGGAAAGAGGTTGAACAGTCAGCTCTGTGTCATTTGTATTTTGCTATAGTTTAAAAAGTGTAAAAAGAGATTTAAAGATGAGAGTTGAAAGGCACAAAATGGATGGATGACATTAACAGAGACAGGCCCCAAACCAGTCACTCCTTGTCCAGCCAGAGTCTCGGGGTATGGAACCCTCTGGTGTTCCATCCTTCTGTTCTAAGTCACCCTCTTCTGGCTGCTGTCTTCCCTGGCTCACTCCTGCCCTAAGTGGCTTCCTGTTGCTGTGATAAACAATACCAAAATCAACTTGGAAAGGGGAAAGGTTTATTGGCTTACATATTCTTACTGTAGTCTATGATAAAGGTAAGACAGGGCAGGAGCTGAAGCAAACATCATGAAGAACACTTACCAGTGGCTCCTCGTGGCTTGTTCAGCCTGCTTTCTTATACAACTCAGATTCAGGGATGGCACCACCCATAGTTGCCTGGGCCCTCCCACATCAATCATCAATCAAGAAAATTCCCCCACAATGATGAGGCAATTCGTCAGCTGAGCTCCCCTCTTCCAAGGTGTCTTTAGTTTGTGTCAAGTTGATAAAAGCTAACCAGAACCCTTTCCATGCTGGTCCTTGGTCACTGTCCACTGTATTTATTACTTCCTCCTCAGCCAGCAAGTCATCCATCAATCCCCAGCATCACTTCAACACTGCTGTATAAGCAACTCTAACCATCTTAGTCCACCACCCGATTTAGCCTAGTCATCTTTTTCTTGACAACAGAATTCTCTCGGGATAAAAAAGACATGGAAAAAAATTAAGAATGTAGAAAATAAATGAATGAAGGTAACTGGAATAAGCAAGCTGTAAAAAGACCAATCCACAGTGATTCCACTTACGCACGATCCCTAGGCATCAGCCTCAGAGATAGAAGCATGGTTTCCATGATAGAAACCATGATAGAGGAAAAATATGAATAAAAAGGATGAAGAAGGTCGTCTGAGAATGAATGAATGGAGGAGGTAGAGCATGAAGGGAATGAATGAAAAGTGTTATCTGTGGTAAATGGAGGTGGGGAGGGAATGAATAAAGAAAGCAGTCTGGAGGAACAAAGGAGGTGGAGCATGAATGAATGTACAAGAAAGAGATAGTCTATGAATGAATGAATGAAGTAGGTAGGACATGAATGAATGAAGCAGGCAGAGTATGAATAAACAAAGAGGCGGCTTGATAATGAATGAAGAAGGTGGTATATGAATAAAAGAGGTAGCGAAGGAAGGAATGAATGCAGGAAGTACAGCGTAAACAAATGAAGGGAGTGGCCCCTGTGGGAATGGAGGAGGTAGGGCATCAATCAAATGAATGAATGAGGTGATCTATGAATGAATGAAGGAGGTGAAGTATAATAAATGAAGAGTGTGCCTTGTGAGTTAATGAAGGAGGTAGAGTATGAATGAATGAAGTAGTCAGTGGATGAAGGAGGTAGCATATGAATAAATGTGGAATGTGAGACAGAAATAATAACGAGGTAAGCCGAGCCGAGAATGAGCCGAGAGGAAAGATAAGTAGAATAAATGAATGAGGCAGCCTATGAAGGACGGAAGAAGGTGGGGCTCAGTAAATAAAGAAAGTGGTCTGTGAATGAATGAAGGAGGTAGAGTGTGGACAAGGGAGGCAGGTGGTGAAAGCCATCGGTGTTACCAGGAGATGATGTTGGGCTCACCTAGAAGCAGGGAGGCATCAGAAGGAAAGGAAGAGGACACATGATAACTAGCCTCTGGCAGCTATGATTCTGCAACATTGAGAAGCCCAGCGAGGGGCCTTAGGGGTTAATCCCCAACACCACTGTCTGCAGGCTGTTCTTCTGTGAGGACTATGCTGATGCTGGGACAGGAACATGAGCTTGTTCTCTTGAGAGCGCCAGTGCTTGAGTGCCGTGTGCCTGGGTTTATGGGGTGGGCCTTAAGGAACAGTTTCAGTCAGGGTCCAGCGCTGGCTCACATGGTATGGTGAGAGTTCTGGGTAGTGGAGCAGTGAGCTGGGTGACCCAATATATTCTCATTAAATACCAGCACTTGGGCTTATTTCCTGGACCGGCCTGACTTGGACACAGATAGCTCCATTATTTGTTAAACAGAATGTCTGTGAGGGTGTCGTAAGCACATTAACATTGGCATGGCAAACAGAGGCTACTCCCTGACTTGGATTGCCCTCCACTCCTGCATCAAAAGACACCAAGGCTGAAGAACATGGAATTTTGTTTGTAATGAGGCTTTGCTCTGTGGCTCAGACTGGATTCACATACTATGATACTGGCCATCCTCCTGACTCAACCTTCTACATAGCTGTGACTACAGGCCTGCAGTGCTGCTGGGATGTTAGTAACCTGTGCTTGATATGACCTCAGACTGGAGCTACACAGTCAATGTCCTGAGACTCTCACTGCCCCGTGCAGAACCTGAGACTTCCTGACGTTTAGGATTGTAAGAGTTAACTGTTTATGATATAGTTTATGTCGTATTGTTGTTAATAAAAATATGTATGTGCATCATGTGATATATATGTATGTATGTATATATATATATATATATATGTACTCGTTTATACACACACATATATTGTTATGACACAATAGGGCACACATTGGCTTGTGTCTCTAGGGAATGCAGGCTAACACAGAACATTGTGTGGGGGTTGTGTGGTGGTGTTTAATTCTCTGTTTACCATAATATATGGAATTTTGATGAAGAAAGAGTTCCTGGGTGCCCTCTATGACCGTGTCATAGTGCATCTCAGCTGCGTAGTTGCTGCACCCACATTGTTCCTGGTTCTCCACAGAGCACCTCCACTGCCCAGGGACTTCTTCCACATGGTCAAGGTGGTGTCAGGCTGGCAAAGCAAAATCATTGCTATTTGACTTTCAACTGCGAAATTGTGCAGTGATAGTATGAGTTGCCCCCTTAGTGACTGTCTGGCTTATAAATACTCAGAAAGGTGAGTGTGACCTGGTCTGTGGCAATGGATCGGGTTAACCTGAGACTGGACTGCTGGGAAGGCAGCTCTGGCAGTCTGTGTTCCCGTCTCCATTTTGATTTTTCTTGTTCTCAGCACAGCACTTTAAAAAGTCTATTTGCTCTGAGTGTTTGCACATTTACAACCTTCATGTGGAGACTTGGTGGCTGAAGGATGGGCTGAGTTGATGCTAAGAAAAGACTGTCGGTTTCTTTAGAAGACAGCAACTGCTAATGCTACATTTAGAGAGAGCCCCAAAGCCCTCTAAGTAACATACTTGCCCAGTTAAGAAGAATCAAATGGAGCCAGAACACAAACCTAGGTGTGGAAAGTGGCTGCTGCCCAGATACTGTCGACAGCCCTGAGACATCTCCTCAGAGGTTCTCCTTAGCTGGCCCTAGAGTGTGGGCAGGGGGATGACAGCAGAGGCCAGTTTCCATGCAACTCCTCCTATGTAAGGCCCAGTGGTGCTCACAGGTGGAGTTTGATTTCCGACAGCAAGTAAATTAAAGATATATTAACAAAGGCCTATACCCACTGCCCTGTGACAGCTTTAATATATGTGTATTATATAGGCTTCCACAGGGCCCCTCCTGACTTGTAGAGTGTGCTCTTTTTTGTGTCTCACACTGTGGTTGCTTTGAACATGTTTGGATTCAAATTCCTGCTTCCTATAAACACACCTGCCACTCTGAGTTAGGAAGCATTAGAAGAACCACTACGTTAAAGACACCATCTCCAAATACAGTCAAATTCTGAGGTATAAAACAGGCAGGGTTGGGAATTTGTACGTATTTCCTAAAGGGAAGGGAATATGCTGAGGGGAATCTTACAGGACCATAGAACTAAGGAAGGAGAATGCTGAGAGTATAAAGGGAAGTGCACCCCATTATGTATGTATGTATGTATGTATGTATGTATATATGTATCTGTGTATCTATGTATATATGTGTATATCCACACATACATATTAATCACCCTAACATACCACACATATACACACATACATATACTATATACAAACACATACATGCTTGCATATAAAAATATATACAGGCATGGAGAGCCCACATATATAACATTCATCCTTTGCAGTCTTACCCTAAAGCTCTTTCTTGCTGATAGGAACGAACTGGCTGTTGTCTCCATTCCGTGTTCTATTCAGGTTGAACACACATGTGAATGATTAGCTTGCATTGCAAGAACCTCTGGACTTATTTTCTACAATCTTCCCTTCCTCAAGAACCTGTCCTGGCTCACCTCTAACCTCCACACGAAGTCAAGCTCATCCTTGGCCTTCCATCCCTGCAACATGCCCTCTTTTCTGGCAAGTCTTATGCCAACTTGACACACAATCTAGAGTTATCCAAAAGGACGGAACATTAATTGAGAAAAATGCCTTCGTAAGATCTGGCAGTAAGGCATTCTCTTAGTTATTGATGGAAGAAGGCCCAGCCCACTGTGGGCAGTTCCACTCCTGGGCTGGTGGCCCTGGGTTCTATAAGAAAGCAGGCCAAGCAAGCCATGAGAAATAAGCCATTAACTGTTCTTCCATAGCCTCTGTGGCAGCTCCTGCCTCTAGGATCTTACTCAGTTTGAGTTCTTGTTGTGACTTTCTTCGGTGATGAACAGTGCTATGAACATGTAAGCCAAAGAAATCCTCTCCCCCTGCACCTGCTTCTGGTCATGATGTTTTGTCACAGTCTCACCCTCCTAGCAGTCCCACTCTGATTCAGGCTGGCTAGCTGTTCCTTTGCTAACAGCCTTGCTGCCTTCCTCTCCCGGCTTGACTCCCAGTCCCTTCTGGAAGCCTTTGCAGACAATCCTAGCCAGGGTTTCCACCCCCGCTCTGTTACAGCATCATTTCTGAATTGTGTCAGAGCTCCTTGGTTCATCTTATTCAGCACTGTGTGTGTGTGTGTGTGTGTGTGTGTGTGTGTGTGTGTGTGTGTGTGTGTGTGTCAGAGGCTGTTCAATGACCTAAATTCAGGTCCCCATGCTTGTACAGCAAGCACTTTGCCACCTTCCAAGCTCCAAGTGCTGCATAATTCTTCTAAACAACCAACTGATAAATCATCTCATACTGGTTTTTGCCTCCTGCTACATATCAGACCCCAGGGTAGACATCCTGTATCAATAAGCCCGCTGCATGCTGGGCATGGGGGAGTACACCTTTAATACTAGCACTGAGTAAATATAAAGGGAAACACAGCTCTGTGAGCTCAAGACCAGCTTGGTCTACAAACTGAGTTTGAAGCTGGCAAACTCTACGTAATGAGAAAACAAAAATTTAATAAGCCCAATGTTATTTTCAATGCATTCTAGTCCCAGGAACACTCCCCTCCCCCATGATAGTGTGGAACATTTATGGCATGCCTTAGAAGCTGGAAGAGGGACAATGCAGAAATACGTAATGAGAAAACAAAAATTTAATAAGCCCAATGTTATTTTCAATGCATTCTAGTCCCAGGAACACTCCCCTCCCCCATGATAGTGTGGAACATTTATGGCATGCCTTAGAAGCTGGAAGAGGGACAATGCAGAAATACCCAGATGCTGAAGATGTTCAGAGACTGGTGCTGACCTGGGAGGAAGGCAGCTCAGAGATGCATACTATTCCAGTCAGATACCAGGCCTTCAGGCAAGAGAAATGGGAACGGTACTGGGCTCTTATGAAGAGGTTAGTGGCTGAGTGGGAAAGCATTCTGAAGGCCTGTGAGGGCCACACAAGCTCTGACGCATTATGGCTGGTACCTTAGAGTCCTTTCCAAAAGGAAGCTGAGTCAAATGAGGTGTGCCTGTGTGGATCCATTTCCATGATCACATCCCATCCCGGACCTTCCATGGTGAATTGTATCTTACCATCTCCACAGACAACACAATTGAGGCTCAGGAAGCTCTGGCCAATGAGAGCTTCAGATTTCCTTCTAGAAACCACCCCATGTAACTATACTGCCTTGCTGTGACACCAAAACAAGTTAAGGAAATGTCTAGAGTGCTGCTTTTGGTTCAGTAACAAGTGCAAATTAGAGGTTGTTTGGTGAGACTGTCTGGAGGGAAGCTATGAGCCACCCTTTCCAGGCAAACAAAGACTCTGAGATGGACCTTGCGAGGATGGGGAGAGAGGAAGAGAGAGTTCTAGAAACAATGGCATTTGGTCAGTCCTCAAAGCCTACACACGCAAAAAAAAAAAAAAAGTATTTGGAATTGGATGTTCAAATGGCTTTGTATATTGTCTATCTATCATTTACTTATTTACTTATTTTACTGCTCAAGGCTCTATTCGGTTTAAGAAGGCAACAACAAAATGTAAATGCGGCAGACGTGTTAAGGGAGCAACCATTAAGCTGCAATGGGTCTGTGTCCATTGTTTTCATGTCTGTGTTATTAAAAGTTTAAACATCAAATAAAACGCACACACACACACACAATTTAAAATCATTTCACACACCTTCAGTTTACAACGCTAAGGTTTTATGTTTTATGTTGGCAAATCTGTACTTCACAGCATTGGTTTGAGTGTCTGGATTTCCTGGGACATCATTTAGAAGGCACGGCATGTGTGGAAACTCTGAGTTAAATGCTTGTGTGGGCTGAGGGTCCCATCACTGCTCTTCACCTGGGCTTGTCTTTGGGCTGATTTGTCATGGAATCCAGAGCACCTGCCTGTTCTCTGGGTATTTCTACCTCTCCCACAGCCACCAACTGTCCCATCTGCCCATTGTGATGTGATCCATCAAACCTCCCTACAGTTCCTCACTCTGCCTCCTCGAGCTGCACACTGGAGCTTTATTTCTCACAGAGACACCAGTGCTGCCGAACAATTAATGATGTCAGCTTGCTGGCATCTCTTATGAAATATCTTCTGTTAGACACTCTTGGAGGTAGGACTAGAAAAGGGCGCACACACATGCCTTTTCTCAATAAGCTACAGAAAGAGAATTGGTCTTTTGACAAATGCTTTCTGGGAGTTGTCTTTAAGGAGCTAATTTTTCAATCTTAAAGAGAGAGAGAAGAAAGAAAAGAGCTTTTCAATGTTCCAGGTAACTAATGACTTAAATGGAAAGCAAGGAGATAATTTGATAAATACTGTTGGGTATTGATGAAGCCATGTGCATCTGCTTCTGGTGGGAACTCAGCCTCACCTCCCTGATTAGTAGCAAAGGTATTTTCTTTTGGAAGATTGGCCTATTTTTGAATTCTACTGATTGCACTAAATTGAATGCCGTATTATGAAATCCATTTCAACTTTTATGGACACCCCTGCCTCCTCCAGGGGCTTCTTTAGGCATTTGGTTTATTGGGGAAGAGTCATTTATTCCCTGCAACGATGCCCACGGTGCTGGCACATAACGACAAAGAAAATAAGCCACAAAATTCAAGTTCTTATTGCAGAACAGTGTCGACTTACATGGTTTTCTTAAAATAATGGAAAATGTTAGAATATGACATCCTGGGGAAAGCCAGGGGACTCTTGCGTAACTAATCAAAATGTTGTCGTCCCCGAAACACTCTCATAATGTGACCTTTGGTTGCTGTTTCACAGTGAAGGCATCCTTTTGAAAAGGCATGGGTTTCCGATGAGTATCCTAGGCTGATAGAAACTCTGGGGAGAGAAATGACTCCTGGAACAGCAGCTCCTCCATCCTAAGGCCATCGTCACCTCCCTACCATCATCCTGAACTGTCAAGGGCTGGACCCTTTCTGGCTTCTAAAAAAAGATTCTTTTGTGAACACTTTTATAAACATCAGCATGCTGATTTCCTGGATTGGAACCCCTAGCTGAGTATAGCACAAGGAATTCTACTGAGAATTCCTTTCAACACCATACAGCAATCCAAGCAGTAAAGATACCTTGCCATGGACCCAGGAAATGGAAACAGACTCTCTAGCCACCTCCCCAATCCGTCATTCCACTTCCCCAACATATCATCCCTGCCTGATGTGTGTTAATTGGTGCAGTATATCTTGATGTTAGCATCCCATTTGAGAAATATTCTGACATTATCTATTGGAAAGTTTGATGCCTGGTTTAAAACTCCCAGTGTCTCTGAGCCTGTACAGTACTTTGCAATCAGAGTACCCATTCCAACTGAAGCTAGATGTAGACTTGAATTGAATGAATTCTGATAGCTTCATTGTTAAGTGCATGAGAATCTGAAAATCTTTTTGTGGCTAACAGGATTAGCATAGGCTGACTCCTTCCCTCTCCAACAGTTTGTTAGCAGTTCTCCTAAGTGCTTAGTCACCTGAAGCCTTCGGCTCTAGAATATGTATGCAGTTGCAGTCAAGAAAACTTTGATGGAAACAATTTCTAGATAACAGAAATGAAAGGAAATGAAACACGGAGGATTTGAGCATTACAAGTTAATACAAGTTTGACCACTGGAAATGATCACATGTATCCAAAAGAGAGTGATGGTTACATTGTTTGTTTCTTAGGCCATACAGTTCCCATGCATAAATGGGAGAGCACAGTAAGTCTAAATAACCCCTTTCATTACTAGAATCTAGAGAATCTATTTATCTGGAGACCTATCAAACTATGGAATTAGTTCACAGAATTTCTGGCAGGGGGAGGCCAGAAAAACCGCAAGACTAATGATTCCACAGTTACCTTTAAATTCATATTTCTACTTCTTCTAATCTATTTTTATCTCACATGTGTGGGTAGATGCCAAAGTGAGCGCTCAGTTACTATTTCTAGCTTGTTAATAATCAAGTAATATTTTCCCAGTCATTGACATTCTCATCTGTTGCAAATGAAAATCAAATTTGCAAGATGCAACACTTTCTGGGAAAGCAGACCTGCTATTTCCTTCTCCGAGCAAGAGAGACACGTTTTTAATCAGGAGTCAACCCTGCAGTCTTTGGAGTTGGTTTAAACTAAGTCAGCAACTCTGATTCTTTTATTTGAAGAACAAATAGCAGGGTAAAATTCCTAAGCCTTAGCAATACACCATCATAGCTTGCCACCAAAAGATTTTAAATTCTTCAATTCAAAAATGCTAACATAGTCTTTTTCCTTTCTTTCTTTCTTTCTCATCCTCCTTTCCCCTCTCTCCTTCCCTCCATCTTCTTTTTCCCTCCCTCCTTTTATCCCTCCCTCCCTCCCTTCCTTTCCCCCTCCCTCTTTTCCTTCCTTCCCTATCCCCAAACCTATATTTTTATGAGTTGAGGATATTCTCAGGAATATTGACGTTTGGGGATCAGCAACTTGTAAGTCCTAGTTTTGTCACCTGCAAGCTGGATAACCTTGGAGCCCTCATCCTCACTTTGCTCGCCTGTACAATGGGTGTTATCACACTCAACTCTCAAATCTCTGAGATTTCGAAAAGAATCATATATAGGCATGGAAACCACATTGTCTGTAAAACAGGAAATCCTTACACTATTTAAAACTTTGGGTTAGATGTGACAAGAAACAGAACCAAGAATGTATAGTGGGATTTCTGGATTCAGGCAACTTTCTCCCTTTGGGGCTCCTCTCATTGCAAAGATATTCAATGACCTGGATGTAGATATATCTTCATAGTAAAATGAATGTTTATCATGCATGAAGTCCTAGGTCCTACCTCATCAATAAAATAGATAGATGGATGAAAATAAACAGATGATGGATGGATGGACAGATGGATGGATGGGTAGATGGGTGGATGGATATACAGTTGAAGATAAATGAATAATAACATAGATGAGTAGATAAATGAATGATTAGATGGATAGACAGATGAATGGGTGATTTTGATAGATGGAAATGAATGGTAATTGATAGGTAAATAAACAGATGGATGGGTAGATGTTGGATGGATAATAGAAGGTAGATAGATGGGTGATGGTTCTATGGATAGATGATACACAGGTAGATAGATGGCAGATAGATAAATGAAAAATGAAGATAACTAGATATATGGTAGACGAATGATATATCTATGAATATATGGTAAATGAATCTAGATAGGTGGCAGATAGATAGATAGATAATAGACAGAAAGACAGACAGATAGAAGCTACAAAATCACATGGTACTTGCTTTGTGCCAGTAGAAATAAGAATCTCTATTATAATGATACATTCATTAAAACAAAAACTCTTCAAGGGTTACTTCTGGTTGATGAGATATTTTACAATGTACAAAAATAATTATGTTTGTGGGGCAGTCACACATGTCCCCATTGAGGCTCAGAGAATGTTGATTATCTCTCATCTGTAACACACCAAAAGGCAGTGAGCTGGATGTCAACTGTTTGATCTTGGTTAGGCACCACACCACTCTGGTTTTTTCATTTATAGCACTTTGATAATGCTACCTACCTCCTAGTGTTGCTGTGATGATGCCAGAAGACCTTGAACACGAAGCAAGATCAAGAGACTGCCACTCAATAAGTCACTGATAATTTCCAACTATTCATAATTTCTATGAATCCCATGTTTCAAATGTCTTAGTAATTTAATGAATGTCTAATAAATACATTTGTTGAGGTTAATTTCCAAGACAAAGAGGCAAGCATATATCAATGGCTTGATTAGCCTTTGTGGTTAGAGCAGGCAGGAAGTATTGTCTAGCCTGTGCTAGATTCCCCATCCATGTTTGTCAACATTTTGATGGATTGCCTGGAGAAGGCTGTAGGAAGCAAAGTACTCCTCAGCCTCAGTGACCTGCCCCCATCTGTGTCACTGGTGTATCAGTTTCTGTCAAGATTGAAAAGATGGCTAGTGAGTCTGAGGTGCTCAGCACACAGTACTTAGGAAGCACACAGTGGAAGCACACGACTCAGAGGGGCCAGCTTACTCATAGGGAACCTTTCCAGATCACCCTTTTTGTCTCCCTTATCAGACCTTTGCTCTTGGTCACTTGATGGCTGGAATTGCCTTGTTATCCTATCTCTGTGATATTTGCTGTGATCATCCATGATGAGCCAACAAGAGGTAAGAGCATAAAACAGAAAGGATGGAATCCTGGGATATGGGTAGAGAAAGCCAGCTTGGACCTGTGGAAGGAAAGGGGAAGGCTGGCAGAGCATAGGGTGAGAACTGGAGCTGCTCTTGTCTGGGAATACAGCTACCATCTCGCTTGAGAAGCCATCTCTGCTTGTTTTCTAACCAAAGTTCTGGTGCTGGCCTGCTTTGAACCAGTGCCTTTCCTTGCATCAGAAAGAGATCCTTATAGCTAACTTCATGCTGACCCTCTCCAGTACTGGGTGCCCTCAAGCCACACAACTTTTGGACAATGAAGGCTCTGTTTCCAGGGACTGTCATTTAGATAGTTAAAGGGACCATTCTTGGACTTCACTGGACATTCTTGACTCTAGATGGAATAGGGCTTATCTCTCCTGCTCACAGACAGTGGGAGAACAGCTGTCTGAATCATGCTCACCAATTTTGCTGTAGTGCCCCAACCCATACCTCATGGTATTCTGTACCAAAGGACCAATGAACCAGGGCTGGACTAAAGACATTCTCCTTGAAGGAGAATTACCAGAAGAGGAAACACAATCGCCTCTTCTGTCCCTGTTTTGGGGGCTTCAGCAGGACCCTTGGCACAGCTTGGTCCTGCTTTATTCTCATTTCTCGTCCCCAGTCAGAAATGGATGATGGAAAGTCACAATCCCAGCATCCAAATCCCCATGCCTCCTGCTTTAATTTCCAAGTCACAGAATAACAGGTGGGGCCTGTACCCAGAAGGCAGAGGGTTGGGGTCGAGAAGGGAGACCTACTTCCTCTTGGCACCCAGGTGCACACCCCTAGCATTTCACACCACTTAAAAGACTCTGCCCAAACTGCCAACAACGTGTTACAAACACAGCCTGTCCTGAAAATGGATCAAAAACACTTTGTAATGAGTGTAGGAGCCGTTTTCAAAAAGGTTGTAGAATCTAACAAAATTCCCAGTTCTGAGGGTTTGACACTCCAATAGCCCAACCCAGGATAGGAAATACATATTTATGTAAAGTTGGCTTTCATTTGGGTGTTTTCATAGCAGGTGCACATGCCTGACTGTTCTTTGCTCCACAGTTGGTATGTTTTAGAAGAAAAGCAATATGAGGTCTGGGATAACTTTCTGTCTGACAGTTAATTAACAGGATGTGTAGGTAAAGGATGTGTGTGCACAGCTGCTCACTTGGGGTGCTCCCCTTTCATCACTCATCCCTAGCTATTTGGGGTTGGAGATCTGGTGGGGAATACACCCACCACACAGAGTTTAGCACACAGTGGCTGGAGAGAAGAGCTTAGAGAAGGAGCCCTACCACAATGAGAGTCCCATGGCCCTGTACTCATTTCTCCAGGGAGATGCCCACTGCTCCATGCGAACCTCACATACTTCCTTTGTTCGCGAACCACTCAACCATGAGCTCTGCAGAACTGCAACATGTCTCCTTAAGTGTACCTCAGACTTGCACCAACCAGGACACTGAAGGAGTACAGTCCTGAAGGAGTCCTCAGACTACTCCCCTTATACATAGGCAGAGCCCTCTCCTTGCTCTTTCAAACCCAACCCAAGATGGAAGGGCTTCCAGATGGCTACAGAGGCTCCCATGGGCTCCTGGGCAGAAGGATGTTTGCCTCTCTATAGGACAGCAAGGGCTAAGGCGCTCACTTTCTCACCCTGGGTTACCCATCTGTCTATGTACTTCTTGCTACAATGATACCCTGATGCCTGCAGCTGTGCCAAGAACCGACAGGAACCAGCATGGGATGAGGGTGTAGCCAGCGGCAGATGGTACCCACTCTGGGCCTAATGGTCCTGTCTTCCATTTCAGGCTTCTTTCCAGCCTGGTATCTCTGGGCTTCAGGCTTCACCCAGGCTAGATGCTCTGACTCCAAGAAAACCAAGAAGGAGAAAATCGATTGTGTTAATCGAGAGCTCACCACTGGAGGTGCTTTTAAAGCGGTCCGGATGTAAAACACTTCAAGTGCGGAGCTCTAGGCGTGTTTCTCTTTACACGACCACCACACGCTTGTCCAGAGTTCGGGGCTTTCAAATCACATAAGGTTTTATGTGATCGTTATAAAATCCCTTCATTTCCCAAAGGCAGGGTAGTAAGGATTAAGTTTGACTACTGAAGACAGCTTTGTTGTAAATGGTCTCTAATGTCACAGAATAGCTTGGGAAGAGAGGCTTATTAAACAAATTTCGTGGGTTACAAATCATTAGAAGCAATCACCCACCGTGTCAAGTTCATTTGCTTAACCTGAAAGGTATCCATTTGGATGCTTAGAGGAGCTATGCAAATTGACACGGTTCCCAGTGCCCACAGGAAAGCTGGCTGGTGTTAAAGAAAACCCAGGGAGTCCCTTGAAGAACTCAAGTTACACTTGAATACAACTTCTTATGGTTTTCTCAAATCTTTTGTAAAACAAACAATAAACAAACAAACAACAGACAAACAAACAAACTAACTCACTTGTAGGGCTGTGGGACCAGAGGATAACAAGAGAATACATGTTAATCCGAAGATGGGAAACCCTACAGGAATCTCATTTGTTCAGGCTAACACATCCTAGGAAGAAGTCAGGAGTAGCTCTGTGAAAGGCAGGGTAGGAAACCTGCTCCAGACTTCCTGATTTAGCTTAGTCCTCCTCCCTGTTCCTCCCACCAGGATGCTACCACACCTAGAACAATCTATATTCCTTTAGTGACAGGAAGGGTAGTTGATGAGGACACCTGGGTAAAAGGATACAGGAAAGAAGCCCATGGCTCTTGGTTGAGAATGGCTTGCTTGTTGTTCGTTTGTTTGTCTTGTTTTGTTTGTTTTAATGATTTCTGAAAGGAGAAGTACTTGCTGCAGCCAGAACTCGGAGACTGGGTTTTAATTTGCTTCATTGAAGAACCCAGGAAGTTATTTTAGAATTCTTGTTTTGTTGTTGTTGTTGTTGTTTTGTTTTAGACAGGGTTTCTCTGTGTAGCCCTGACTGTCCTGGAACTCATTCTGTAACCAGGCTGGCCTCAAACTAAGAAATCTGCCTACCTCTGCCTCCCAAGTGCTGTGATTAAAGATGTGAGCCACCACCTACCTGCTTGACTTTTTCTTCTCTTCCCTTCCTGTCCAAACTGAGGTAAACTGTTGGTTCTTACCCTGTCACATCTTTTCGGCATACCACAGCCTAGAAACAACAAGGTCAGCCTACAGTAGACTGAAACTGAATCAGAAAGATTAGCTCCTCCATTGTTTCTCTGAGACAGCTGTTACAGCAATGAAAAGTCTGACTGACCACACTCAGAAATTCCTATTAAAATGTAATACAGATTTATTTATTTATCTATTTATCTATTTACTTATTTATTGTGTACGAGCGTTTTGTCTACATATATGTCTGTGCCTGGTCCCTGTGGAAGCCAGAAAAGACCGTTGGATCCCCTAGGACTGGAGTCACAGCAGTTGTGAGCTGTCATGTGGGTACTGGGAATTGAACTCAGGTCCTTTGGCAGAGTGGCCAGTGGGCCTTTTTTCTTTCTGATTTTGCTGTTTAGTGTTGCTCTTTTTATGAAAAATTTCAAACAATGTTTTCTTGTAGGACTTTAGTTTAAGACACATGGATATTGTCTTTTATCCTAAAAGGATCCTTTTATCCTAAAAAGACATCAAAATATTACTTTTTTAAAATTTGATCATCTTTGTACATCAGTTGTAGAGAACAGTTTTGTCTTAATATTGTCTTTTATCCAGTTATTTTTTATTCACTCTCATATAATACATCCTGAAAGAAGTTTCCCTTGCTCCTCCCCTCCCAATCCCCTCTCCCCATTCACTCCTCCTCCACTTCTCTTCAGAAAAGGGTAGGTGTTTAAAGGGTATTAACCAAACATGGTGTATCAAGTTACAGTAAGACTAGGAACCGCCTCTCATATTAAGGCTGGAAGAAGCAAAGGGTAGGAGGAAAAGGGTCACAAAAGCAGGCAAAATACTCAAAGGCAGCCCCCACCCTGTTCCCACTGAGCCCCACAAGGAGACCAAGGTACACAACCATAACACATGCAGACGGCCTCAATCAGACCCGTAGGCTCCTGGTTGTCAGCTCAGTGTCTGTGAGCCTCTAGGAGCCTAGGTTAGTTGGTTCTGTGGGTTCTCTTTGGTGTCCTTGACCCCTCTGGTTCTCACAACCCCTCCTCCTCTTCTTCTGCAGGATTCCCTGAGCTCTGCCTGATGCTTGATTGTGTCTCTCTGCGTCTGTTTCCGTCAGGAGCTGGACGAAGCCTCTCTGATGATGGTTATGCTAGATCCTTGTCTAAAAGGATAGCAGGATATCATTAGTGATCATTTCGCTGATCTCTTCTCCTTCCTTCCTTTTCTTCTTTGTTTGTTTCTTTTTCTTCCTTTCTTTCTCTTTTATTTCTTCTCCTCCTTCTATTTCCAGTCTTGTATGGTTCTCTCCTGGGTCTCTGATTCCTGGCCTTCCAGGCAGTTTCAGGGTAGGCTCCCTCTCATGGCATGGGTCTCAAGCTGGACCAATCATTGGTTGGCCATTCCTACAGTTTCTGCACTACCTTTACCTCTCTCTCTCTCTCTCTCTCTCTCTTTCTCTCCCTCCCTCTCCTCCCTTACCCCTACTTCCCCTCTCTCTCCTTACTATAGTCAGGAAAAATTGTAGGTTGAAAGTTCTGTGACTGGGTTGGTGTCCCAACCCCTCTACTGGAAGTTTGCCTTAGCCAGTGTTCTTAACCTCTGAGCCATTTCTCCAGTTCTGCCACCCATATACTTTAACAAGTTACAATTCTTGTATTAATTGTATTGGCTCTAGAGTGTACTTGTTCGGGTCTCAACAGGAACCCTGATTTAATCTTGGTGTTTCTCATATTCAGTTCCATTAGGATCCCAGTTCTAATTGAGGCCTTGGTAGTAGCATCATACTATATGGGGCCTGGCAAATAGTATCCCTACTCAATAGTCTGTTGCTATCCCATGAGCTCATGCAATATGCAAGTATGGTCTACATGTGCACAGCATAGATTCTTATGAAATTACTGTACAGATGATAAACTGGAGGGCCCAAAATAACCAAGAAGGAAGAGTAGGACCCAGGATAAACTGTTTCATGTCTCTTGCTCCTGGGCAAAAATCCCCCCTCTCTGTCTGAGCACAGTGCTAAGGAGGTGTACTAGTTACTCGCTCCATTACAATCACCAAATACCTGAAAGAAATCAAGTTGAGCGAGGAAGGGGTGGGGAGGGGTGCTCTCATTTCAGAGAGCATCATTTCAGAGCATCATGGAGGGGTAGGCATGAGAGCAGAATTAGCTGCTTAGGATACAGAGAGAGTTGAATGTTGGTGCTCTGTTTATCTTCTCCCTTCTCATTCAGTTTGGAACCTCAGTTCTTAGAGACAGCACCACCCATATTGGGGGACAGGGCTTCAGTTTATCCTCTGGAAATCCCTCCCTGACGTGCCCAGAGGTGTGTCTCTGAGGAAATCACAAATCCAAGCAAGTTGTTGAGAGTAGACCACACAGAAGGACTCAGACTTTATTCAATGATCCCATGTAACTAGGAGTCTGGTTCATCGTCTATCAGCAGTTACTCTTAGTGTGTCTGGAGGAGGTGATGCTGGAGGTGAGGAGGGGCAGATTCAAAGGGAGAATGGTGGCCTCTGTGACTCACTTACAACAAACCTCTGAGCAACATCTCCAAAGGTGGTAGGTAAAACGTTGGTTCCTCCAGGTCACTGAACCAGGGTACTAGTAAGGACCAAATCCAGGCAGGAGAGTGGCACACTGGGACGGTGAGGGTCTCAACAAAAAAAACCACAGCATGGTTCTTAGTATATGTGCACCTGGGATGGGACCCTATAGTTATTAACACGGATGTCTCTCTGAAGCTTTAGGATGATAACATTCCCTAAGGATTTTATGTCAATCAAGTCAGATACCATGGAGCTCCAAACACAAAGTAGGTACCACAAAGTAGGTGGCTTGAAAGAATGAAAATTTGTTTACAGCCCAGGAAGCTGGTAGTCCTCATCTCCTGCATAGCATCTGGTGCACAGGTGTATCTGGCTTCTGTTCAAAGGGACAGTAGTCCTATCAGGTTAGAGCCCTTCTAAATAGTGACCTCATTTTCAAGTGTTACCTCTGCGTATTTCCAAATAAGGCCATTCTGAGGTCCAGAGGAAGAATTCCAGCAAGGCTTTCCTGGTAGATAACACTCAACTTCTGCCATCTCACATCAGAGCTGGATACCCACACTAGCTGAGCCGCAACTGAGCCATTCCGATTGCAAGTGCCAAGAAGAACCTGAAAGACAGCTCTGGCCCAGTTGGGCAGTGACTCCGATTCCTAGTGGTCTTAGCGGTTCCACCACCCCTTGGGCACGCGCAGTTGGCAAACAGCTAGTGATTGTGCCTCTAAACTGGGACTTGGGGTGGTGAAGCAGAGCTGAGAAGGTGCAACCCGGCTCCAGAGGGTTGATGCAGCCTGAAGTCTAGAATGGGCAAAGAACCAGTTTCAGTTCTGGAAGAGGCCTGCTCTAGGAGCAGAGAGGAAGCACCCAGAGAGGAAGCACAGAGCGGCAGTACGGCGTCACCAACTGAGCGTGCTCGGCTCGCCCTACACTCCTTGCCCTTCTTCCGGCAGCTCCCAGCCACGCCTCCACCTACCAGGCTGGCTTTACACTCTCCGACCACACCCCCCACCCCTCAGCAACCATCTGCAACCTGACCCCGCCCCCCCCGCTCACCAGGCCCCGCCTCACGCTAGGCCCCGCCCCCATCCCCGTGCACGAGCATGCGGCCCACGCTTCTGAGTGCCAGAGTCAAGTGCTCAGGCTTACGGGCTCTGTGTATCGTCCCACGTTGCTGAATGTCTGCATAGTTTGCAGCTTGGTGAGTTTTGGGGCCCCGTCCCTGGAGAGAGTCGAAGTCCAGGGGGACATGTCGCCTTGGCTCTGAGTTGTCCTAAGGGCTCCTTTCTTTCTCTAGAACCTCAGCCCTTTCTGTACAGGCTGCTCTACTTTCCCTGGCCTCGGGGTTCGTGGGCCAATCTGCCTGGTAACTGGGGATGTCTCCTGCCACACCTCCAGATGCCCAACACTTTTCAAGCCTCTGCTGGATCCATGCAGGTCCTCTGACCATCCTCTTACCCGTCACTGGTGACCAGGGCATGGGGGTCCGCGCCAACTTTCTTTCAGGAAGGTTCCAGAAGCTCTTGCTCAGATCTGCTTGTAGTAGGCCCATGCTTCGCATAGCACTTTCTTTCTTGAGAGTAGGAGAAAATAACCAAGGCCCAGGATCTGCAGTATCATGGCTGGTGTTAGGTACACCTGGTTAAAACCTCAGAGAGTAGACAGTGCATGCACTCCTCGCCCAGTGGGTCTAGTAAGTTCTGTTAAGTTTTACTCCTGCCTGCCTCATCCAGAAACTGATTGTGTGTTCAGAGAAGCAAGGTTTGATTGTATGTGTGCATGCACACGCTTGGCTGGACCCTCAGCAGATGCAGGAAGGAGCCTGTGGAAAGGGTAATATACAACCTGCAGAGTCTCTGTTACACAGACCTACTCTTCATTTCACTTCCCTGACACGTGATCCCAGATGATTTTAACTTCATGTGTCTCTTGATGTCTGCAACACCTGTCTTAGGGTCCTGGTTGTAGGGTGTGGGAGAAGCCTGGCTTGTGGTCAGTATCCTGTAAGCTTAAGTGTATTATCTGTGCATCTGCCAGGGCCTAGATCCTGAGAGTGGCAGGACAGAATGGTCCTGCACTTATGCCCTGCCTGAGGCTTCATCCTGTCCTGGCCACTCCTTGGGTCTTGACATAGTTTGGCAGTGAAATAGTGCCTGATTGCTTAAGGTCTAGAGAACCAGGCCACAGGATCTATGGGAGTATTTATTATTTTCAATTAGAGGGAGAAATCTGTCATAATAAGGGTTTGACTAATACGTGGTATGTCTTTGAAGAGGTTTCTGCTGTTACCAAGGTTTAAGAAGCAGAGTCTCAGGTGTGGTAAGGTGGCTGTGTCTTGGACAGCAACCTTCTTTCTATGGAGAGCAATAGGCACCAACCTTTGGGTCCTGTTCTAGATCAGTGGGCCCCATCTGGGCCTGTCTCTCCTTCCTCCCCTCACTGGGCCTGCCTGCACAGGAGTGTTGTTGGCTTAGTTTTCTATGGCTTCGATAAAACACCATGACTGAAGAATCTTGGGGAGGAGGGTGTTTATTTGACTTACTACATGACCTGATAATACTTCCCCAAGAAGGGCTGGCAGGCCGGAAGTCAAGAAGGGCAGGGACTGAAGCAAAGACTATGGAGGAATGTTGTTTATTGGCTTGTTCCTCGTGATTTACTCAGCCTGATTTCTTTAGTCACCCCAGGACTATGTGCCTTTGGCACCCTCAGTGAGCTGGGTCTTTCCACAGCAGTCATTAGTGGAGAAAATACAGCAGAGGTATGCTCCCAGGCCAGTCTGATGGAGACATTTTCTCAGTTCAGTTCCCTGTTCCTAGATGACCTGAGCTGGACAGGGCCTCCTTTTCCCTGATGCAGGGACACAGGGGCAGGGAGGACACCGGAAATACTTCCCTCTCCTTCTTTCCCAGGAGACCAAAATGCTGTATCCTTTATTGGATGCAAACTAAGTGTGGTGGCTCATGCTTATAATCCCAGTACTTGAGAAGCTGAGTCAGGAGGATTGCCAGGAAGAACTACATAGTCAATGGAGGCTCCTTTGAGCCAGGATGAAACTCTGTCTCCAAAACACAACTAGTCAAGCAACCAAACAACCCATTTAAGTTGTCGTGACTGTTCTTATTTTAAGGAGTACAAACGTTGGACCGTTTAGGACCCAACGGTCAGGCCCTCAAGACCTCTCCTTGGCTGAGTCTTTCTTAGATGTTGGTTTTGATAGGAAGTGACAAAACTGTAACTGTTGTTTGGATTCCTGTTTATCCTTATCACAGGGCCACTCACATGCTCCTGTACTTGGGATATGATTGCCTCCTATTCATGAGTAAGCTAAAAACACTGTAAGTCAAAAAAATAAAATAAAATAAAAAGGCATTGCACGTATCTGACTCCCTGAATAGCCCCACTCCATAGCACAGTGAACTATGCTCCAGACTTGCATGGCATCCAACATTTTGACATGCATCATATTGTTAGCTGTAAATTTCACACTTGAAAATCATGCAGTTGAGGTACAAAACACACACACACACACACACACACACACAAATCTCATAATATTTTAATAAGTGTAATTTTTTATTGGACCACATTTGTGGCTGTCCTCGGCCACACGTGGTCTGTGGGGCACAGGTTGGTTGGAACTACTTGTATCTGTGGCTTCTCTTAGCTGCAAGGATCACAGACCATAAGCCCTGAAAAAGGTCCAGGCATGGTATCTACTGAGACCATGATGCTTTGTACTACGGGAAAGTACAAAAAGTTGAGTGTTTCAGGAAAGTTGGAGACAGTCCTGTCTCATCACATGTCATTGTGACCCTGCCAGTGCCCCACCCTGGTGTTATGTGCCTCCTGTGTATCCACTTTCCTCCAGGCCTTTGGGTATATGTCACATGAGTATCTCAGACTGTGGAGGACCCTGGCTTGGCTGCTACCACAAGTGTGCCTGGCTGTGTTTTGGTGTGTGGTTGGCCTTGCCAACGTTCTTACTGAAGGCCTTGATGTCTGACTGTAGGCTCTTGTTTAAATAAAACCTGAAGGTTCAAACCAGACACCTATAGACCAGCATTCATCTGAGCAGAGTGGTCTCTCTCAGCCTGCCCACAGACCTGATAAACAAACTGGCCTACACCAGTGAAAGCGACAGGGTTTGTCTAGGAGGGAGTAGGTCAGAGCCTTGCCGGTGGCTGACTCTGCCATGGTTGACAGGATGGATTTTCTTGTTCTGTTTGCTGTGGAGGCCTATGCTGGACATAGGTAAAAGGTGGAGGCTCAGCATTGTGGCTTAAGTATCACCCATGTGGTGTGTGTCCTTGGTCAGCCATTGGCCAGTGGCAACAGTCAAGCTCTCTGACTCAAGCCTTAGTAGTGAGAAAGTGCTCACTGAGGAGGGCTGTGTGGTTTGGAGAAAGCCGCATAATGAATGTGTGGGATGTAGTGAGGGACTTACTCCTTTCTGTAGCTGTTAAAGTGATTTGCTTAAGAAGGGGACGAACTCCTCTGGTGACCTTCTGTGACCTTGTAGCAAACAGTGCCTTGACAGATGTGGTTTCCAGGTGGAGTGGGTCATGGGCTCGGTCGGCCATGATACCGGGCATCCCTGGCTTAGGCCAGCCTCCTATACCTTGCTCCAGAGTTTGTCCCAGCAGAGCAACCAAATCTATGGAGTTCTCCTCAGGGGGCACGACACAGTGGTGATACTCTTGTTGATGGTTGAAACTTGCTTTCTGCACTCCCAGCGGGAGTGAACTCATTTTGGTCTTCAATGTACTAGTAGGACCAGTTAAAACATTCTACAGAAATACCTTACAGCTTTTATTTGTTGTCACGAATAGCCACAAAAGGAACAGCAAGAGAGTCCTAAGCGCCTGGTGTGTCCACTCCGCTGCTAAAATTTTCTTGTTAGAATAATTTCCTACCCATAACACTTGTGAAGTCAGCCTCACATCCAGCCCAGCTCTGGGGCCCATTCCCAGACGTCTGAGGGTGACACCAAATGCACAGTCCACCAATGGCATGACTCGTAAAAGCAGGCACTTGTTAAATCTATTTGTTTTTATTATAGACATCGATCTGCCAGTTGCAATAATGCATTTATGGACATTTTTCTGCAAGCACAGCGCTGGTGGCAGTTTTAACTGACAAATTGAGTCGTATGGATAGTAGTTCAGAGCACTCTTAGCCTATTGACAGATGGGGTGATCCCAACACTGATTTCAGTGCCTTAGTGGGTGAGGAGAGAGAAGGGCTCTGGAACAAAGTAGGAGCTGGGGCTTTAGACATGGGGGTGCTAGTTAGATGGAGAGACGGACTAGAGAACAGGCAGTTATTTCTCATTTGTAAACTTAGCTGAATTATAAAGCGAATGGTGGGGAGCCAGGAATGTCACCTTCAGGTTGATCTGCTGTTGATTTGTATGGTCAGATCCTCCCAGCATGAGCTCCAGCAAGGCTGGATGTAGCAAGCCTTGCTCTCCATGAGTGAGTGAGGGCTCATGGGCTGATCCAAAGGTGGTCTGAACTCTGTTGGTATGTGTTAGTAACCATGTCCCTTCCCTTGAGGCCCTGTCTATCTGTTGGAGATGGGCATTTTGGCTAAGGTCACCACACCCATTGAGTCCTTAGCATCTCTACCTCCTGGGTCTTGATATCCCCTCCCCCAATGCTGTTTATCTTCAAACATGATCCGGTTCCCCCTTTCCCCTCCCTCTCCCATCTCCCACAAAGATCCCTCCCCCCTCTGCATCCTGTGAGTATTTCCTTGCCTCCTCTAAGTGGAATTGAAACATCCTCTCTTGGGCCTTTCTACTTGTTACACTTCTTACTGTGTACTCCCCCACTAGTAACACCTGAGCTAGCCTGGGGTGGAGGGCTGGGATCAAGGTGAAGTCCTTTGATCTGCCAGACCTACAGTTTCCCCAATCAAGCAGGCTACACACTGAGCAGTGTGGAACAGTGGAGCCAGCACCCACGGAGCAGATTTTAGACTTTGGGAGGAGGGTCTGGCCCCAAAACCTTAAATTGTGAGACCCCAAATAAAGTTTGAGTCTTGAGCAAGAAATCAAGTCTCTACTCCATGTGTTTCCCTTGTCACCCTGTTTCCTCTCTCTAGCTTTCCTTCCAGGGAACCCTAACTATTCATATGTAGCCGCAGGCAGTTACATCTTACGGTCTGTGGGTATTCTCCTAGGTATTCTATATTTCTTGGCTAATATCAACTAATCAATGAGTGCATATCATGTATGTCCTTTTGGGGCCGAGTTACGTCACTCAGGATGATATTTTCTAGTTCCATCCATTTGTCTGCAAAATTCGTGATGTTCTCCTTTTTAATAGCTGAATAATTATGTACATGAACCACATTTCCTGTATCCATTCTAAGGTTGAGGGACATCTGGGTTATTTCCAGCTTCTGGCTATTACAAATAAAGCTGCTATGAACATAGTGGAGCACATGTCCGTGTGGTATGGTGGGGCATCTTTTGGGTATATACCCAAGAGTGGTATAGCTGGGTCTTCAGTTTTCTAAGGAACTACCAGATTGATTCCCAGAGTTGTATCAGTTTGCAGTCCCACCAGCAGTGAATGAGTGTTCCTCTTTCTCCACATCCTTGCCATCATGTACTGTCACTTGAGTTTTTGATCTTAGCCATTCTGATTGGTATGATGTGGAATCTCAGGATTGTTTTGATTTGCATTTCTCTGATGACTATTGAGGACTTTGAACATCTCTTTAAGTGCTTCTTGGCCACTGAAGATTCTTCTGTTGTGAATTCTCTGTTTAACTCTCTACCCCATTTTTTTAATTGGGCTATTTGTTTTTTAGAGGTTAACTTCTTGAGTTCTTCATATATTTTGGATATTAGCCCTCTGTCAGATGTAGAGTTAGTGAAGATTTTTTTCCCAATCTGTAGGTTGCCAGTTTGGCCTATTGATAGTGCCTTTTGCCTTACAGAAGCTTTTCAGCTGCATGAGGTTCCATTTATCGATTGTTGATCTTAGAGTCTGACCCATTGGTGTTCTGTTCAGGAAATTTCCCCCTGTGCCAATAAGTTTGAGGCTCCTTCCCACTTTTTCTTCTATTAGATTCAGTGTAT
>NC_067472.1:68270317-68290317 GCF_947179515.1 Apodemus sylvaticus | reverse complement strand
GTCCCCCTTGCAGAATCCAAAATATTGGTTATCAGAAAAGCTATTTTTCCCTCTCCCTTTAAAGAGATGGCCCTCCAAAGAAGCAACATACAGTGAGAATCTGTGTACCACTGTGGGTTAGGAAGCTCCCCATACCTGTTGGCCTTGATACAGGTACAGGGTTTGTGCTGTCTGGCATTTGCCTTCCCGGAGTATCCACCACCCCTGAACCAGAAGCAGTCTGGTAGTGACTCCAACCTGTGTGGGACATCATGTGCTCTTGTACTAACCTTGGGTAACCTTTCAGGGTCACCTGGATGTCTGGGTATCACTTTCTGCAACCTCTGGAAGCCGTAATCTATGGTTGGCTCATTAAGGGCTGCAACAGGGACACACAAACACAGAGTAAGTCAGTCACTGCCGTTACATCATCCACTGTGCATTTACTGCATGCTTACACACAGATGTGAAGTTCTTCCCCATGCATGTCGGGCCTTAAGGAACAGACTCCCCCGCCCCCACACACACTTCTTTTGCACATAAAATCTATGATTATTTCTAATCTATAATTAGACTGGAAGAAAAATCAAAGGGTGGCTCAGTATATTGTAAAAATGGCGGTGCAGTCCCGCAGTGACAGGTCTTGAGGCCACATATAGCCATCACCACAGCCATGATGTGGCGCCTGCATCACACGGTGCGTTCCTCACCAGCCAGGGATTTATGGGAAACTGGCAATTATGACATATGTCCGGCTATTGCTAGCCTCAGATTTATCCCTGTGGTCCTTTTTTGTCTAGCATATTGCCTGAGCACAGACCAGGCAGGAGGAACACTTACTCTTGCAAAGCTTTAATAATCTGTGAATGGCTGACTACAAACTGATATAGAGCGCTATCATTCCACAGCTGCAATCCACCAGCCCCACGAAATTGCCGGCCACAAATAGTAATTAATCTTTTTATCCCTCAAATTGTAATTTTGACTATGAACTGTGCGTGGCCATAAATCAGAGGCACATGCACCCTGTACAGTGCATGAATCACAGCCGGGACTCCATCCGACTGCACACACTGTGTTTAACAAGCTTTATAAGGAGCCATCGGGCTTTATTACGGCTCTGCCTGACTCCAACAAAAACTGAGCCCGGAGGCCCGGGGACACGAGTTAAGATGAAAATACTTATTAGAGTACATTATTTCTTGATGTAGATATCGTTTTCTGTGGAGTAAGTCCACGGTGCACGGCGCGACATAAATCAGGAGGTTTCGGAGGCTAATAAGACCTGCCGCCATCTATTCATTACTCCGCCCGCAATTTGGGCCATCACTCATTAGTAATTTGATGATTAACGCCACCCAGGTCTGCGGAGTGCAGGAGAACACAAAAGGCCATGGCTTCCTAAGAGGAAGCTTGGGGCTGCCTTGGAAAGTGCTCCACAATAATTGGTCACCATTATCCTCGAGTGCTGAGCTGTCGGTGCATCTTGTAAGCAACCCAGGACGCCTTACACATACACTCAATAATGCGCCCGAAAGTTGAGGACCACAATATGATTTGACATTCCATCATACATCCCGGAGACAAAGGTCCGCACAGGAATGTGAAGTAAGACATTTTCTTGTTAATAAAGCATTGATCCGATGTATTGATTTTACATGACACGGCTTTTGCTGGGATTTTGCCCTCTTTTTTCTTTGCAAATAGTAAAACCCTTCAAAATGCCTCGGTGTATGTGACATGGCAAAATTTCTAACTCTCTGTGATGTAAATTCTATATGTGTAAAACCACTTCATAATCAGACCATTAATCATCAGAAGCTGTCAGCATTGACTGGGGGGACAATTTGTCATGTCTCTGCCTCGGCACAGGCAAGGGTGTCAGGCAAAAATGCAGTGTGGGCATCAGGGAGGATGGGCTCCAGTCCCAGCAAACGACTTGGTCCAAAAAGGGTAAGATGAAGTATTATGTTTCTTGATCGGGGTGTTGAGGGGGAAGGCAGCCCAGTGTGCATTCCTAACATGTCAGGTTTCTCCTCTCTGCCAGCTAATCACCACGACTGTTTGACTTAATGAACCGGCCTGATGAAAGGTGATCAGAAAAGATAGATGGGCAGCTGTTATTGATTTCATGCAAATGCCCCTGACAGGTGATAGGCACGTTAATGCAAGCTCTCAGAAGCTTTATGACGGTGATAAGCATACACTCACTCCGGCAGAGACATCCTCCAGTGTCTCTCGGTTGAAATGATACTCTTCTATGATATAAAGTGTCACATAAACAATGTAAATAAGAGGACACCTTTCATGTCTCAATTCAAACCAATGAGCATTAGCAACATGAATATACCACCAAAGTAAGTAGGTGTGGCACATCAGGAAAGTTCAGACAGGGTACAAAACTATGCCAGGGCTGGTCCCCACCAGACTGGATGAGCCACACAGCAAAGGGACTTAGTGCTGCTCTTCCAGCCAGAATATGTCCCTCTCCCAGAGGTCTGGCTCCAGAATCTCAAATGTATTTATGTAGCAAAAATGTACTTATGTAGACACCCCTGCTACTAAAAACCTCTTTAGTAGCAGGGGTGTTACAGACCTGGGAGTTTCTGCTTCCATGGTGCATCTCCCCATGGACCTCTGGGTCCCCTGGAGTATAGTCTGGTCCCCTTGAAGGCCAGCGGCCCTCAGATCCTCGAGGAGCCCATCCCTACCCATGGCTGGTTCAATCCTCACTGGCCAATTCTGCAACTAGAGGAGAAAGCACGAGACCTCCCCACACATCTAATAACCCTTCAGCATGTCGAGTTTACGGCCTAGAGCCCAGCCGAGCCAGGGCAAGGCACTGGCACGTCCAGTCACAGAGCCCCGAGCCAGGCCAATCAATACCACTTTCCTGTTTTAGAACTGGGTAATTATGAGGGGGAGAGATTGCCTGACCTTTCACCTGCACTGCATTACTTTGCTGATATTAAGATAAATTGCCTGATTTTGGGTAAACATATGCTGCAATTCAAACTGTCAGCACTGGTTTGCTGAGGGATAATTTGTATTGATCTCCCAGCTTCTTCCCAATTTTGCTTACTGACCTCGTGGATAATTAGAGAAGGAGCCCTGGGTGAGCTCAAGTCGGGGATGAAGAAGAAATATGAAGAAGAATAAAGCAAATTTGTTTTATGTTAATATTTGTCGGTCCGCCCCTCACATCTGTCAGCATCAGCAAAGCCATAAATTAATGCATTTGGTTCCCAAGCAATTTATTCCAAGGAATTATTTAGCAGCATGCTTAGTCTCCGAACATGTGTCACTGGGTTAAATTAATTTAAACTCTGCCTTAAACACAACAAAACAAATGTTATTTTCTGCTGAAGGGGAAAAAACAATAACGTTTATCAAAAAATGTATCTGTAAGCTAGCACCTTTCTGCATGGATTTCCGTCAGTCAGTGAAAGGGAGGGTAGGTTTTCTAATAAATCCCCCCTCCGGAAGTAATTAGCACCCATTATTTGTCCTGAATTCAAATTTCGCTAAGATGGCCTGCTGCCTGTAGGAGATGAATGTATGTGTGAAATTACATCGTTTAAGATATGTCAGATTACAAGGCTGTTGTATCAAAAGTCATAAAACAAATCTCCCCTGTGAAATATCTCTTTATTAACTGTGCCATAAGATATTAACATTCCTCATTTAGTGGAGGGCCTTTTATCTGTTTCAAATACATTATTCGTCCTTTTGGAGATAAACTGTATTAATATCCATTTGAGTAGGCTACTGTGGCCTAATGCATAGTAATTTTTGTTGGAGAGCTTTTATTTTAGAATAAGAAAATTACACAGCAATAAAACCTGAATGAATCAGAAGCTAGAATGGCCGGGAATCACATTCCATGCCAAATGAGGCAAGCAATCAGGCAGCCTGTGAAAGGCCAGATATCCGGCTATCATCTGCAGGCCAGTCTCCAGTGTGGGTCCTACAAATAGAGCCTGACATGCCACATAGACTTGACTCCGAACGCCGGATAGCCTGCAGCCTGAGAAGGATGCATATTTAAATATATTC
Organism: Apodemus sylvaticus; assembly: GCF_947179515.1. Lineage (NCBI taxonomy): Eukaryota > Metazoa > Chordata > Mammalia > Rodentia > Muridae > Apodemus > Apodemus sylvaticus. The sequence goes on along the minus strand of NC_067472.1, from coordinate 68,286,282 downwards.
CAGTATACTGGAGTTAATCTCGATACTTTACATGCATTGAAGTCATAACAGAAGAAGCGTTCTAAATATTTAAGTCATGCCCATGTACTGGGGGATTAATCATAGCGCAATTGATAAAATTTTAACGGTCTGTGATGTCGGTTCAAGTTGGGATTGCCAGAGCTAATGTGGCAGCCGAAAATGGCATCAGGCTTTGAGCTGCAGCTGGGGCCAGAGTAGCTCCAACTGGCCTGCTGCAATTAGAAACGTACCAATGGGCAACCGTGCTGGGTTTTTCTTTCTTGTGACATCAGTCATTGGAGTTTACATTTTGATGGCTGAACTGTCTTTGTCAGCCAGCCCTGCTCAGGGTTCTGTGTTGTTCTCCAACATCCCAAAATGTAAATGGCTTTCGTCAGACTTCAATGGCTAATCCATTGGTGTGTAAACTCTATTCACTTATGTGAATAAGGGGACATGCTCCTGACCACGGATGACATGTAGAAGACATTGCAGATCAAAAAACGATGTTTGGGGCTAGGATACTTTCCTACAGAAGAAAAACTCCTAGGAATGAGACTAAGCCCCGTGAATTTTTGAAAGGCCAACCCACTCACCAGAAATTTACTAAGCAACTACTATGCTTTCAGGGCTCAGCTGTGCCTGTGTCCCAGTGGTGTGAAACCTATCCTCAAGGGCAGCTATCAAGAGCCAAAAATGTTGTGGACTGCTCTCCTCAACCCCCAGTCCAGGGGGCTTCGTGGTGGTAAAGAGGAGAGGACCACTGCATGGAGGAGGGGTACAGCGGCCAAGCTTAACTGAGACAACAGCTTCCTGCACACCTTCCCTCCCGTCAAGGGAGGCCTGAATCCGGCTGCCAGCCAGAGACCAGTCCTTAAGGACTGCCAGAGTAACTGCTCTTGCAGTACAGCTGTGTCTTTAAAACGGTGACATTAAACACACGAGGGGGAGACTCCCAGGTAGGAAACAGCTGCTTTTGGCACCATCTTTCCACCCTGGAAGCAGAAGCCAGCGTGCAGGTTGCGGTGCAGCAGAGTCTCCTGCCCAAAAAGCCTGACTCCAACAGTAAGAACAGGAAGACGTTCATTTGCTCCATTCCAGCTGCTGGCTGCAGCTATTAAGTGAGCTCCAGTTTCATTTCAATAATGATCGGCTTCCTGTAACTTCCCAATCATGCATTTGTCATAATGCAGTAATTTTCTTGCTACAAACAGATCCTCATAATGAGGCCGTTTTTCACATTAGCAACATAACTACATAATAAGAACATCTGTAGTTCCTTTTCCGAGGGACAAGAACGCGCTTCAATTAAGGCAATGGGTTTGTTAAATAAGATATAGTATATTTTACTAACAGGGATACCCAGACCCTGCCCCAACAGACTACAAGCCGTCAGTGTGCCTGAATGAACACAGGTTGTAATGTGTAAAAATTAAATAAAGTAAAATTAAATTGCTCAATACAAAGACATTCCTCTAGAGGGTGTTGGTGATTTTAGTGACAAAGTGCTATTTGCTGACAAGTAGTTTACACATTAACCAGCCGAATCCAAGGGGGAAAAATGCCAATAGCAATTATATCACCTTGAGGTTATTAAATGTCCCACTGATAAGTAACTAGGTGAGCTTGACCAGGTGATAAAGACTGCTGTGAGCAAACGATTGCTTGTGAAGAATGCCTCTCTGCCCCGCTGTTTCTCCAGATAGCTTTTCTTTCAAAAATGACTGTATAAAAAGTTGCATTAAAAAATGTGTGACTTCGGAAGTCAAAATTGATACTCAGCCCCGCCCCCCGGGCCCCCTCTGCTCCAGATAGAGCACTTTTATCATTCCACCTCAAAATACTACACAAAGTCCCCAAATGCCTGGGTTTTTCTCTCCCCCTTTTTTAGGCTTTAAAATGATGCTAAGTTCTCCACTTTATCATCAACTGTCTCCTGCAAGCACATTTCATCTATAAGAAATTCAGATGCTCGGGAAATTAAAATTTCAAAGATCTGCTGCAAAAAAAAAAAATCAATGGGGCAAGATCAATGCTCATAGAAATTTCATGAACTTTGAACTGATCTGGGCATGATGATGAGGGTGGCTGGAGTCGCAGGCAGCTGACGGCTCTTAGTGTGGATGAGAAGCAGCCGGGCAGCGGGGAGGAGCGCCTCGGTTTACACTGGCTTTTGCTTTCATATTTTGTAGGACAAAAATTTTTAATTTTTAGTCTATTCCAGTAACAAGCAGAAACCAGGGGTGAAAAATCCTCCTTCCAACCCAACGGGTGGATCTCCCTGCTTAAGAGCACCTAATGCTTTGCACACTAACGCAGCCACAAAATGAAATCGGTTCCCTTTGCAGCCGATTGCAGGTGCAAATTAATATTGTAAAATGAAGATCAATACATGGACAGGGCCAAATCAATAGTGGCTAAATTATTGCTGCATTTTCCTCCTCATTCAAGATGAGTTGTGTTTTCCTCTCAAAGTCAATACTTCGCAGCTTTTCTCATTAATTTCTCAATAAATTTGGCAATGAATTTCAATCACAGAACTCGGCAGGGTGAGCTAGGCATTGTGGTGTGCATGGGAAACACAAAGGCCACGCGGTCCCCACATCACTCACTGGGGTGCTGGCCTGGCTGAGGGACAAACAGTGAAGACGTAGGTCGCCCTTCCGCACCTGGAAGCCAACCCCAAATTTGATGTCTCCTGTGAGAGGCTTGGGGCTTGTCTGGTGTCTGCTCTGGGTCACTGTGGGGGTCACAGTCCCAATGCTAGGCCCACCTAGGGTCGGCCTCAATTTCCCACCAGTTCCTCCAGAACCTACTGTGTTCCATCAGCATGTCTTCTTGGAATAAGAAGAACACCACAGTTGACTTCTAATTGGAGCCCCCCTGCTCCAACACTCGGGGAGTACTGTTCTGGTATTCATACAGGCAGCCCAGCAGGGCCTACTGCACAGGGACCCACTTCCATTCACCACTGTCTGGCAGTGGATGGCAGCATTGTGATGTGACACCAAATGCAGAAAAGGGGGCAGCCCATCTTCCTTGTTACCCAAATAATACCCTTCTGACAAATATTGGACTGCATTCAAACACTTTGTTTACATCCCTCAAAGAATGCATTGGATTGTGGCTTGCATAGGCATGGGGGAGCTACACCAGCCATCCCAGCCCTGCAGCTAAAGAAAACCCAGGCCCTGGAGCCTGCGCTCTCAACACCACACCTGTCCATCTCAGGATGGTCCAGCACAGACACACTACAGACAAAGATCTAAGGTCTGCCAATCCCTGATGTGACACCCCCGTCCCCAAAGCTGTAATTTTAACTAGCTCTCTAGACAGAGAAGTATGTTCCAAAGGGAGGCGGCAGTGAGTAAAACCATCCTCACTACCAGACGACCACCATAAGCTTCCATCCGTCACTCTCTGCTTCAGGAAAGCAAGTGTCCCATGTCCTCATCCTCTCAGAGATTTCATGGGAGGTGGAAGAAGGCCATAAAAGCCAAGAGAGAGACACTCTGTAGATAACAATGGGTGTGCACACTTAAAGCCAGCATCAGGAAGATTTCTGTGCAGAGTGGAGTTGCAGAGCAAGCTTAGGAAGCCAGCTCTCCCAGGCCACAGACACACAGGCTGTGGAGCAAGACAAAGGTCCCTCTTGGGGGCTGAGTGTCCCTGTCCCCATGGCCTTGTGAAAACCCCTACTTCCTAGGAAGTGGAAGGAGGGTCACTCAAGGTGACCCGACAGCACATCCCTGCCTCGTTCAGAGCAGTGTATATAGCTGGTGCTTAAAGGTGCTGGGGCACAGTGGCTAGACTTCTGGAAGATACCAGGCCTATATGATAACACTATCAAGCATTTCTAATTTTGAGGCATAAAATGAGCTTACTGTTTGTCTTACATCTGCGTGGATTTGTTCCTAATATCTATATTCTATCAACCTATATATACAAAAGCGACTGTGTGGTACATCTATTCAATAGAGTACTATTAAGACACACACCACAGTGGAACCCAAGAACAACATATTCTATGTCAAAGAAGTCAGCCCCAAAGGCCATGTATTGTATGATCTGATCCTGCAGGAGTGAGTTACACCAGTAGCAACCAAAGCCAGGGATGGGAGGGAGAGGTGAGAATGTGGAACATAGTTCAGGATTAAATCACTGAGGTAGGTTGTATAACACTGTGTATATAAAAAACCCTCTTATGTCTCAGCTTCTGCTTACGGTCTTCATACATCAACTGCACCCAAAGCAGACATGAGGTTCCTAGTATTTGCACCCCCATACTGACTGAGGCACTATTCACAATAGCCAAGATATAGAGCCAGCCTAGATGCCATCAGCAGTACAGGTAAGGAAGAAGCATGTGATCACTATGGAGTCTTAGCCATGAATAAAAAAGAAACAAAAGAAAAATGGAAATCATAGATTTGCAGGAAAATGGGTGGAACTGGAGCTCACCATGTTAAGTGAAATAAGCCAGACCCAGATGAATTTCGAATGTTTTTCCTCATAGACAAAATTTAGAATGTTTTTTAAAAGCAAAGAGGAAATAACAGATCCAAAGGGAAGAGGGGAGGAACAGGCGGCAGTGAGGAAGACAGAAAGACAAAACACTGCATGTTATTATGTGTGGAAATGTAACAATAGACCCCATTAACTCGCACGCTAACTGTAGCTGGGAGAATGGCAGTGAAGGCTTTAATCTGGGTGTGCCTGTGCTGAGCAAGATGCTCTTCTGCATGCTGCCTGGCAGGTAGCACAGGTGCACCTAGCAAGAGCAGAGACCCATGCCAGCTGCGGAAGGCAGAACCTAGCTGTGCACTGAGGGACTCCCACGTAGGCTCTCCCAGCATGCTTTACCCTTCTGTCTGCCCACTGGCATCTAATTCCAGGTCTTTCAGGCTGGATACAGAAGAAATATTTGGAGGCAAAGCCTTTAAAGAAGTGGTCAGGATGTGGCCACAGTAGTGGATGGCCTAAAGTATATAATATATAAGATGAAACTGTCAAAGAATTGGGAAGGGGAGAGGGATGGGGAGGAAGGGTCAAGCTCTGCTCTCATGCATGTTGGAGATAACAAGTTGTATGGTAACCTGAGGAGGCTGGTCCTCACCTGTGGCCTTTATAGCTTTTCATGCCCTTCCTCTTGCTCCCTGAACACCCAAGAGCAGGACACATCCTCCATGGAAATCTTCCACACTCTTCTGAGCACCTGCGGTGCAGCCTCCAGGGCCATTTCCATAGAACACCCCCCTCCCCAGCTCTGCCACCTGCAAGTTCTCAGGGAGCCATTGCTATCCCCCAAATCCAGAAGGTGAGAATACTGTTTGCATCGAGGCTGTTTCTGTTAACCTCTCTCCACACCTGTTTCTTTCCCACAAGGCTGAGTCAGTGCAGTTGTGGCAGTGTTCATGCTGGATGTGTGTGTGTGTCATAGGCCATAGAGACCCCAGGGGAGCTTCCAGGATGAAGACAAGAGTGGCTTCCCTTGGCAAGAACCCACTGCTGCAAAGCAAGATGTGTTTCCCCCTTGAAACACATCTAGGTACCCCTATCCATGAGCACCTAAAGAGTTGCTGATTTTCCTTCCCAAGAGTCACCCACAATACCCTACTAAGGACTCAGACTAGATATGCATGAGGTGTATGCTGGCCCCCAGAGGGCAGATCCCAAACCACAGTAACCTGTGTTGCACCACCACATTGTGTCTAAAACTGAGATAGCACATTCCTCTTGGTGACCATCCAATCATCTGGCTTTCCCAAGCTCCTGGTTGAGAGCAGTGAATGAGACGGTACATCATCCATCGGTGGGTGCAGGACCCAGTTTCTCTAAGGATGTCATGACAAAGACCAAACAGAACCTGTGGCTCTGTTCAAGGCAGCATGTTAGCACTATGGGTACAGGGTCCCCTGAAGGCAGGGAGACCTGTGGTGAGCGTGTGGCCTCTGGTAGCTACAGGCTGTCTCACTAACAAATAGCAAGCTAACTTCACTTGGGGAATGACTGCTCTTTCCACCCACAGGAAGCACATAAGGACATTCTAAAGTCTTTGGCTTGGGATACACCCCAGGAGCTGGACCCTTGATGTGTGTGCCCCCAAGTGCTAACAGACCTAAGCTTCCATGAGGGATTTTGTGTTGGGAGTACTGTCATCAAAGAAAAAAACACAGACGGATAGGTGATGGATGGCTCTTATGCACACATCAGGGCAGTTACGCTGACATGGAGCCAAGATCTTGGCCAGGACCAAGGAGCACAGGCCAGTAGCACTTCCCAGCTCCATGGAGACCAAAGGAGACATGCCAGGCAGAGGAGGAGGCAAAAAGATGGAACAGAACTCTAGCAGAACCCCCAAACCCAATCTCATAGCTTTCTAGACTTTCATATTCTCTGTGGTCACAAGATGCCTAGAGGGACAGATCTTGGCCTACAAAGGATCAGAGATCTCAGGGCCCCCTTGCCCAGCAGTAGGGTTTCCACATGTGAAAGATTGAGAAGTGGTGCTTCAGGAGAAAATTTTAGCTAGAGTCAAAGAAAAAAGGGCCCCCAAACAAACCAATAAAAACTCCTCTGAGCCTAATGTATCCCAAGATCGACAGTGGCTCCTCGTCCCCATGGAGTTGTGTTTTAAACTGTCATGTGATCCGGTCTGCACCTTCAACAAATATGTACTACTCCATCAGCCCATGCCGGCAAAACCCAAATAGGACAAATCCCATCTGCTCCTCAGGGCCACAGGAACCTTTGTAGTTATCCAGGGTCAACAATCTGCATCGCAGACTTCCATTTTATTGTTGAATTAAAAATCACCCAAAGGGAAGAAAGTTGGATCCTGATGATTTTCTATAACAAATTTAAAAGGCCCAGAAGTCTAACAACGGTTCTTTGAATGTATCTTTTCTTGTTGTTTCTGCATATCCCAGATCTGGTACTACTCTGCTGGACATGGACAAGACCTAAGACCTTCTAGAAATATAAGGTTTCTATGGAGATACACAGGGACCTAACTCCAGCTGAGCCAGCCTGCACAGAACATTCCAGAATAAAACACTCTCTCACCATCTATCTCCTCAGGTCCACCATATGTGTGGGAATGGGCTGTGTGGGAGGAAGCTCAAGCTCTAGGCTCTGAGTCCAAGAAACAAGGAGTAGCCATGCCCCTTGTCCCCATGAGACGGCCAATGGGAAGTTTATTCCCCTCCCCCTCAGTGTCAGAATTACCACTTCCTTTTAAAGTTCTCCACCAAGATGTTGGCTCCACAGCTGCACTGGTTCTCATGTTCGACCTGCTGGAGGGTCCCCTGGAATGACCTGCCTGCCATCTTACCTTAAACCTTATTCTTTTATCCTGCTTATTCCTTGCTTGGTTACCTTCATTGTGTTGTGCTTTTGAAATAGCCATTAGTTCATGTCTGTCCCTCACTCCCCACTCCCCCAGTGTCTTTCCCAGGCAGAACTGGAAATAAAACTCCCCTAGACAGTGCTGCCAGGGAGGGAGGATAGGAAACAGGGACCCTGCCTGTGTCAAAGAAAGAGGGTCAGGCCTGTCTCTCCCATCCACAACCTGCCTACCCTAAGTGAAGCCAACGACCCTTTTGTCCTTTGGGTAAGACAAATGGCCGTCTCCTCGAAGCCACGTCTTGTCAGGTGGGCTGCGAAGTCAATACCTTCACCTTGGTATGGAAACTTTGTGATTTATCAGTCCGTCTCCCCTCTTGGGTTCACGCAGTCCCAACATACACAGCCAATCGGGCCCATGGAGCAGACCTGGTCACAGCCAGCTGGAAAGCAACCAAAGCCTCTGTGATGACAGACAAATGTGTCTTCTTAGCAACAGCCCAAAAGCACTTGACTTGTACTAATAACAAAGAGGCCACGCTGGTCACCGTGGGTCTAAAGACGAAGCACCCTGTCACCAGCCTGGTTGGGAAATTAGCAAATAATGTTCTTTTCCTTGATAAATGGGTGACAGCCCCGTCTCACCAATCATTTTTAACATTTTGATGCATGCCTATGATCCCACTGGAGGGGCAGAAAAGTTTACTGGCCCTCAATTTTCACATGATGAATGGAACTCTCTAAATGTGCGATTTCTGTATGAGGTATAGTTCATTTTAAGCAATTCTGGTAAATGGGTGTCACTGATTAGGACAAATTGTCTACTTGTGCTGTGCCTCATTCTCCTGCCCTCCTTTGAGACAGGAAAGAGGAGACCGCAGGGACAGGGAGCCTTCATGCAACCCTCTTTAAAGGGATATGTTCTCCGGCCCATACCCGCAGAACCCTCTGCTCTGCTGACTGTGACTCTGGTAGTGCCGTGTACCACCCAAGGGAGGACACCAAGTGAATGCTACCTCCTTGCCTGAGGCTCCTAGGGACCCACCTACAGTCTTCAGTCCCCACTCCCGGGGGAAGGGGCTGAGGCCTGGAAGCTTCTCACCTAGTCCTTGTGAAAAACAACACAAAAATTACCACCCTCAGCTATCCATGCTTAGACATGTAGCAAAAAGCAAGAGTGGGGTGAGGCTGGAAGGAAGGTGGTGCTAAGGAGTCATGGAATAGCTGGATAAAGTTTCAAATGTGGGAGCCTAAAGATGGTTGAGCTGACAGTGCAGCCCCATGCTAGCCTTCAACACAAGTGACTTGACATAAGAGCCAATGTATCCATTATGGGGGTGAGGGCTGGGTGTGACGAGGACACGGGCATCCTGAAACACCTGACGGGGACCACCGTCATGGGTGACAGGTCTGGCCATGGGCACACCCACTGGAGACGGGAAAGGGAAGTAGGGTGTCTGGCTGTCATGGCAGGGGAGGTGGAATCGCTGATGATTCTGGGTCAAAAGCCCCACATTCTCTGAGCTGGTCAGATGGGATGTATTCCTGGATTGTGCACAGCAGTGGCTTGGAGCTTAGGGCTGAAATAATTGGGCTGTTTGTGTTTGACGTTCAATTTAGCAGAATGCAAACGGCATGAACCATGGGCGGCAATTTAGAATCATTTGTTCTGCAGATACAAGTGATTTGTTGGGAGAGCCACCAGCCTGGGAGAGAGGAAACTGGAGCTGTCCGGCTGTGGTGAAGGGTGTTTGGAATCCATGATGTGGACAGACCATGTATAAATATTCACAAGCAACCTTTCCATGTGCCAAAAACACAAGGATCCCCAGGTAAGGAGAAACGACATGGAAGGTGGAAGCCAACCAGGAGACTCAACGGGAGCGAAACCGTCTCCTGACAGGTGCAGGATGGAGCTAGCACCCCTCAACATGGAGCCAGGGTGAAGCTGGTACCCCTCAATATGGAGCCAGTTTTAAGACACAATGCAACCTCTTTCTAAAACAAAACAAAACAAAAAACAAACAAACATAAAAAAACAAACCTAAACACTGTATCAGAGAGAACACAAACTGCTTGCAATTACTGACTGGGGGATGGTCTCCCAAGCCTGACATCAGATGCACACATGTCTGTTTGAAAATATTCCCATCCAATGAACGCATCACAGACCTGGGGCCCTTCCAGATATCCGCCGTGTGTCCACTTTAGATGGGTCTACACTGCCTGCCAGCACCTTGTTGAGTGACTGGGCTCAGTCTGTTACTGGCGACATGTTGACTCCCAGTAATTTGTGATAATTTCTTTAACTGAGCAAAAAAGAATTCTCTAAAATGAGGGTAGGTCAATCAAACTTCAGGGCAGGAGGTCAGCATAAAAAAACCCCAAGTCCCATCCCTGGTGTCTCGTGAACTAGGCTTAAACCCAGGCCATGCCAACAACCTCCATTCCTTTTTTAATCAGGAAATATTTTGCCAAATATCCATTTTGAGCTCTCTCTCTCTCTCTCTCTCAATCTCTCTCTCTTTCTCTCTCTCTCTCTCTCTCTCTCTCTCTCTCTCAATCTCTCTCTCTCTCTCTCTCTCTCTCTCTCTCTCTCTCTCTCTCTCTCTCCATACACATCACACTTGGAAACAGGTCTGCAAAAGGCATTTTCATGAGAACATAATCTCAATTAGAAGCATACAAATTCCAACCCAACTTAATCAGGTAACGCCATATTGTTTCTATTCTAATTAAAAAATAATTTCTTTTATTACTCTTAACAATGTAATGTGTTTGTAGCAGTAAAAATATGAGAGCAAAAGCTGCCTGATTTTGCCTCTATGGTGAGTTCCTCAGGTAGGCAGCTCCGGGACTGTTTAATTATTATTAAACAAGTCAATGGTATGCTATTAGACAAATATTAAAACAAGCATTGCACTTGGTTATTAATTTGAACTATTCACTTTTAAATGCAGCAAATATCTCATTAATTTAATTTTAGGTGCCCACCAGTTTATATTGCATTTTACAGTCTAAAGGCAATTTACTATTAACTGGCAATTACATACACAGTGATTGTTAATTCTGCTCCTAAGTGCTAGCCGCTTGAAAATTGTTCTCTCTCTCTAATTTCTGACCTTCTTACAGCAGGGGTGAGGCTCACTGGGAATACAGAGAACTCCTATGGAAGAGCTGGACATGTCATTTGTGGCTCATTCTTTTAATTCACCGTGCTAATCAACTGAACCGCCACAGTCTCCCAAGGTAATTGTGACTTGAGAGGGGCTATGACCGGCAGCCAAGGGGCTGGATGGATGGGGCCTGGCCAGCCTTCCCTTCCAGGGCAGAGGCTGAGCACGACCACTCTGGGTTGACTAATAGGGTCTGGTTTTGAAAAATCTGGTGTTTCTCAGGTCACTGTAAACAGCTCATTTAGACCTCTGCCAAGTCCCTCCCAGCCTTTGGCAGGCTAGTGGCAGCCCCTCCTCCAAGCCCAGGTTCATTATCCAGTGGCCCTGCGGCCCCACAGCTGGCTTCATGCCGGGAAGGTTAAATGTGAAGGTGTCCCAGCAGCCTCCGGGGCCTGGGCACACTGATGGGAACCAGACGCCCAGGGATGGCGCCCATGTTGTGACATCCAGAGGGGCTGGCTCAGTTTTCACTGGGGAAAGGGAGTCCCTGTGATTACCTCATTGTCCCCATCAATTTTAGGGCAATGCAAATCAGACAGAAGCTTCCAGGCCAGACAGGTTATGACCCCACCTTTCCTCAGCTCCCTGAGAGTATAAAGTCCTGTATCCCTTACACACATGTGAAAGGAATATTCCTGGTAATGATCTCTCACACACACACACACACACACACACTCTCTCTCTCTCTCTCTCTCTCTCTCTCTCTCTCTCTCTCTCTCTCTCTCTCTCTCTCACACACACACACACACACACACACACAACACACACTCCAGCTAGTTAGCTGGTTAGTTTGGAAGGGCTGAGCTTGCATAGCTTTGAAGCAAATGCTCACACATGAGGAAACAGGAAATTTCCAATCCCAAGGCAGGAGGGCCTGAGTCTTGGGGCCTTACAAATCCAGTCAGCTTGAAAGTAGATGCAACCATGCAGAATGGACAGTAAGTCTCTACAAAGGCTCATGGGGCTATAACAAGCTCAGGAGACACTGCTTTCCCTTGGGAGGCAATGGACACTCTGGTCAAGGAGGGCATTCCACCTAGCCAGAAACCAAGGAGCTTCAGAGAGTGCCCTTCCCTACCCATCTGCCAAGGAGCACTGATCACAAGGACTGCTACTACTGCCAGCCAGTGACAAGCAACTCCTCCTACCCTCCACACCTGCATTTGTTCACAAGTGTTCAAACCAGGACCTATCTGCAGAACTGGGGACAGACACAGGCAAAGGAATAAAAACAGGACCTGGATCTCTCTGCCATAAAACTGCTTGTAAAAATTAAAAAAAAGGGGGGGGGGGTGGTAACGTCTGAAGCTCAGCCATCTTCAACCAAGACTCAGGGAAGAGCTTGCCTAGAGCAGCCCCTAAATAAACCAGCAGAGCCTCATGGCCATCTCACTAGAGAACAAGGAAGACAGGCTGGTGAGGAGCAGGCCAGGCTTGCCAACTGTGGACACAGGCTTACCCGGGTGCCACCAGCCAAGACAGGCCACATTACCAGCATAGGAACTCACTCAGCACACCCAACCCTGGCATGTCTCTCTCAGCTCGCTGTCAGTACAAGAGCAAATGTGCATCATCCCCACATCCAAGGAGCTCAAAATGTGAATAGGTCCCATGGACCTCAACAGAAGTCCAGACTGTCAATAACTTTCCACAGATGACACTGTTTACTAAGTGGCCTCTGTATGTCAGACACTTTGAGTTGTCCTTGATCCCTGCCAAACCCCATGTGAAAGGGAGGAGAGGAAACTGAACTCAGAGGAGTTCCAGTCAGCAGGGTACAACAGCCAGTACCCTGAGGCATAGGGTCATCTGGTTAAATAGTCCAAGTTTTAGCATAGGGGCTTGTTGCCTCTATAGCCTGAAGTTTCTGGCCAAAGACTCAGCCATATATGGTACCCAAACCAACAGCTACCTTGAGGAGGTATGTTGAATTTATGGGGTTGCGAGGGTGGGTAGCTCATTCATACACATGACCCCAAAGCAAAGATGCTGGGGATGCCCAACCAGGCCCAAGGTAGGATTCCAACTTCTTACCTCCCCAAGAACTAGACTTCCAACATGGGTACCCTTCACTGAACAGCAAAGACACTTACTTGAAGGAATCTGTAGATGTTCCTGAATTGACTATGGGTTAATATTTAATAATAAAAGCTTAAGCTGAATGTGGATTCAAGACATCTAATGCACTGAACATCATTGCTGAGCACACTTAACCTTACAGAAACTATCCAGTGTGAAGCCTATTTGGTAATACAGTGAGGAACTGCACATGCTCAGTGAACAATGTGCTGATGGTAAGAAAACACTAGTGATGATGTGAGAACATCTCCCCAGAAGAAAATCAGAAATAAGCAGAGGTATTATAATTTTGGGAGGCCACCTGCACACAGTTTTTTAAAGATGTCCCATTTTTGTCTTTTTGTTTTAACACATGCTCAAAATTCAGAGGAACTTTTCTTCCAACCTCGAGACTTTTCAGGAAGCCAAGAATGTCCAGATCCCCAAAGCAGATGGGCACATGAACCTCCTGCTATGCCCACAACCCTGTATCCCTTCAGGTCTAGTATCCTGGTGTCCCACATCGACCAGGTAGGGGTACTGGGTTATCAGGAGCTGGATGCTCTAGAGCAGTGGTTCTCAACCTTCCTAATGCTGTGACTCTTTAATACAGTTCCTCATGTCATGGGGACTCCCAACCATAAAAATTATTTTCATTACTATTTCATAACTTTAACTTTGCTGCTGTTATGAACTGTAAATGTTTTGGAGACAGGGTTTGCCAAAGCGATCACAACCCACAGGCTGAGAGCTGCCACCCTAACATAAGGCTCCAGGTGCCACCCTAGCATAAGGCTCCGAGCCCCGCTTTGGATGACAGAAGGCCTACCAAGGAGCTGGGAGTCTATACAGGTCCAGTTTGCTCCTTTAGTATTTCCTGTAAAAGGATAGAACTTATCACTTCTGCAATTTCTTGAACTTTGATGTGGCAGGAAGGGGCCTCAGGAACCTCTGTAATCTGTCTGCTGGATAGAACGGAGGATGGCACCCACTGGGATACCATCCCAGGCCCAGGGCTCCTCCAGATGGTAAGAGAGTGGCCAATCCCAGGGTCCCAAGCCCTACAATGTGCATATCACCAAGCCCCTGCATATCCACAAATAATGAACACGCACCCATCCCTCCCACTGTCCCTGGGCTTCAGCAGGTGTTGTCCTGCATCAAATCCATTCCTGGTGCCTTACAGCCAGTGGAACAGACTGAGATCACAAGTCAAAATGCAGATGGGTGAAGTAAACTTAAGGTGGTGTTTATTTGTGGCATCTATGGCAACTCAAACAAATCATGTCAATTAAGCACTTGTGTGAGCAAAGCAGGCTATAAACACCTCTGATGTCCCACTCATGGGGGCCACACAGGCCACCCATTCTATCCATCTATCTGGGCTTGGGCTACTTTTATCCTCTGGAACTTTGACCCCCTATAAGCAACACCCCCTGCAGGGTCTAAGATCCCAGCCTCCAGCAAAGAGACCCAGCTTCCCCTGGAAGCCTAGGTAAGTGACAGGCTGTGACTTCTCCTTCCTGGTCACAGCTCAAGCAACTGAAAAGCAGAGATGAGCCAGACTGACAAGTGGGTGGACACAAGGCCTTGCATGCAGCCAGGCATGAGGCAGACACTCTCAGGGGAGTGGGAAGCTGCTGCAGTTACCAACAACTCTCCATGCTCCACTTTGCTCTGTTGGTGAGCGGCAGAGGCCTTCAGATGGGGGGTGGGGGGGGAAACGCCAAGGTCACACTGCTGCATCTGTCCAGCCATCATGAGCTGTCTAAGATGCAGATGGAAATGTGCACCTGATAAAACTCAGCAGCATGCCAATGGTCCTCACTCCTCACTCGTACCTCCCCAACAGGACCCCCTGACACCCACCCCCGGAGGCTCCCACTGAGATGGAGCACCCACCACTGCCCCACCAAGCTGGAGCCGTGTACTCACCAGTGTAGACAAAGCGTCCAGGAGCGCCTTTGCAGAACTGCTTAGACTTGTAGGAGAGGGTCACTTCAACAACTCCAGGGATGTGTCGTGGCGGCGTCTGCACTCGGATGGCGTGGGGGGTTATCAGCTACAGAAACCACACATGAACAGGCACTCAGCGGTGCAGGCCCTGAGAGGCGGACACTTGCCAGTTGGATATAATTACAAAATGAGCACAAATTGGACCATCGTCTCGGAATGTTCCCTCCTGTCACCCAGAGACTCTGGGCCTATGGTTCTTTAAGGGAAAGATCAGCAAATGTTCCAGGGTTTTAGTTTGCAGGAAAGGCCACAGGGCATCATTCATATGAAAATCGCCACCATATGTCTCCTTAAACCTGTTTCTAGTAATTCTAGAACTAATTGTTCCAGGGTATTGGAGGACCTCCTATGGCAGGTTTTAAACCCAAAGGTTGTGGGAGGAGGGGCAGACCCACCCACAGGACAGCCTACCATAGCAAACAGTAAAAGGGAACTTTGCAATAGGTGTCATATCCCTACACCAGAAACAACTCCTCAAAACCATTCCTAAAGGAGGCAACTGCTCAAGGCAGGCCAATTTCACAGGCTTACCTCACTCCACACCAACATAGTTCCGAACACAACTTGTAGACCGTCAAAGAAGTTGTCCCCGATTATGATCACAGTGGCACCCCCCGTGGTCCAGCCTTCACTGGGGCTGATGGCCTTGATGCACGGAGTGGCTGTGCGCACAAGACAGAGGACAGAAGCCTTAGAACATAACCTGACATCATGGGCCCACCCAGCCCATCTCAAGTCCCCCTTGGCAGCCACGGGAGGAGAGGCATGCTGTTCCTCAGCACCTACAAAGGGCAATCAGCATGTTGATGTGTCTAAAGCAAACTATTAAATGTTTTATAAAGCAAAGGCTAAGCCATGGAATACTAGTGAGCAAGAAAAAAAAAGGCTTGATATAGCAAATTATGTGTCAGGGCAAATATGACTATTACAAATGATTAAGCTTCGTGTGCATGTGCCACGTCGATTTATCTGCTTTACTGTACAGATCTAAGCAGAGTCAATCAAAGGCTGTTGAAGGAGATGGAAGAGCAAATGCCTTGGATTTCCATTCCCCATAAGCAGCTAATTGGGTTCAGTTTTTTCATCCGCGAACTTTGCCTTTTGGTTCAAAACTTCATTTTCCTCTGTCACTTCACAATTACGACTTTTCACTTTTCATCAGGAAGAAAATCAAAAGCACTATATTAATACTTTTGTCAAAGGTACACATTTTACATGTAATATTGTTTGTCGACAGGAATCCCCAAGCTGCCGGCCTGACCTGCCTTTGTCTCCTGAGCCCTCGAATTTGCATGAGTTATTATAATAGCCACAGGGGCTGCCCTGTGGGGGGCGGGGCTCATACAGCAGAAGGAGGGCCGGAGGAGGGGC
>NC_067472.1:68257817-68267817 GCF_947179515.1 Apodemus sylvaticus | reverse complement strand
ATGAAAGCCAGAGTTCTCCAGTGTTGTGCTGGAAGGTGGAATGGCTGTTTCCCCTCACTTGTGTTCAATACTGTAAATAATCTGCCTTGCTTTTTGTGAGCTCAAAGGACGCCGTGGCAGACATCCATGCAGCAGCAGGGGGAATTAGTTAACTGGGAAACCATCAGCAAGTGTGTACACACTGCTGGTGAATATTAGATGATTGGATAATGAGGCGTTAGCCGGGAGAGGCTGCACAGGAACAGGGATCCGGGCTTTGTGGGGGGTGCTTTCTCCTTAACAAACACAGGGTTGATTCAAAGCCAGCACCCTGCTACTATAGCACAGGCTAAATTGGGCACCAGACAGTCAATGGGATCACAGAACCAAATGGCCAGATCTTAAAATGAACTTCTGAAGTGTCAGCTCTCTCAGGAAGTGACGAAATCAAGAGTGGAAAACTAGTGGTCTTTCGCGGGACACTTGAGAACTAGCCATTGATTGCAATAAAATAAAACAAGATGAAACAATCCTACAGCTGAAGAGGGGTGACCTTCTTTGGAGACCTGTGTTGGCTGTTTCTCTGAGTCATCTATTTGCATTTTAGCACCCGTAACTGCTCTTTGGGATGGGTCAGCTCTTGCAAACACTGGCAAGAAAGTGACCTCAGTTTCAGTCTTAATAAAACCCTGAGAAACAGACATAAAAGAGGCCTGAACAGCATTGCTTCTGCAAACCGTTCGTGAGGAGACAGGCTCTCTCTGTGAGGGAGCCACTGGTGGCCTTTATTTTTCTAAATGCTACATTTTCTGCTTACAGTCAAATGCTTTTTCATGCTACTTACAAAAATAAATACTTGTACTTTGCTCAGATCATAATAGCTCATTAGAGGAGGCTGGTTTTTGGTCTTAGACTACAACCTAACACCAGAGGGCTGAGGAGGCTTCCTTGAGCCTATCACATTGCAAGCTCAGGCTCTCTGGGGAAGCAAGGAACTGAGGACCAGGGATTCAACCTTCTTAATTGTGAACCTCATTAGTGACGGTTGCTAAGCAAAACACACACCTACCTCAGTGCATAGGAAGGAGATAAACAATACGTCACAGACTCTAATGACTCTGGTGCTCAAGACGACCTTTAATTATTATATTTTTGTTCCTATACCTTAGTCATTAATGTAGAAAAACAAATTAGTTTATTTTTGTGGACCACAGTAGATTCATAAATTGTCTCCCACTCTTTGTGTCTGCCGCATCCTTCACTGGAATAGCCCGTGCACGCCCCCTTCCTTTCCCTGCTTCTGTCTCCCTCATGTGCAGCTCTTGAATTCGTCACCTTAGGCTGGAGGATCTGTCTCCAAACCATTTAGTTTTACAGGATCTTTGCTCTGAAGGATTTAATCCTGTTGTTTTGTTTGCATGTCACTTAATAGAAACCCTCACACTGCCTCCTCAGTCATTCATCCTGATCAGGGTCTCATGATTACTAAGATGTTTGACAGAGGAAGTGGCTCTTGCACAGGATGAGTTCTGAGCAAGCAGGAAGAAGGCGCTTCTGGGGTCTTACACCCGAGCGTTTCTCAATTCTGTCTACTTATCTCGCTCAAGTTCTCTCTTAACAAGGAAAACAAAAAGTCAATCACGTGGAGATGCTTTTTAAAAGACTCGTTGACTTTTTTCTTTCACCCTCTCCATCCCCAGTCTATCACATGAGTGTGCACACAAGCACACACATGTGTGCAGGGACTCCCACCAAGGATAGGAAATGGTTCACACAATCCCCCTCTGGGCTAGCTGGGACAGGAAGTAACCAGCCATGGAGGCATGCACAGAGAGTTTGGGGTGAGGTTCCGGATGGGAGCTTGTAACAAGGCAAATGAAACCAAACCAATGGAAAGTGTGAGCAAAAGAAAGCCAAGAAACAAAGCAATAACATGAAGTCCAGGGCAGGTGAGATGGGTGTGAGGACCAAGCAGACAGGAAGGGAGGAGGAAGAAACTGGCAAGGCCCGGCCCCTCTCCACCTAAGGGAAGCTAGCTCTGCCCCAGGGGGCTGAGGCGGTGAGAGTAACTCCATGGGAATGAACATAAAGGATGGTACAAAGGAAAAAAGAAGCATTGCAAATTAAAAAAAAAAAATACATGAAGCATGTGCCTACCATTTTCCAGATAAGAAGGGGCCGTACCTTCTGACGGGTCTAGGCGGCGGGCCCGCCTCCCGTGTTTGGAATTGTTGTGCACAAACATGTTGTCAGACACGGCCAGCACGTGGCCGTCCACGTTGACTGTTGTCGATACAACGACCTGTGAAAACGAAGTGGATTTGAAAATGGAGTTGGCACAGGAAAGCTAGGGTGGGCACCGCTGCCGTGTGAGCGAGATAAAAGCCAGCTCAGAGGCTGCACTGAGGAGACCTCATATATTCTGGAAACTCTCCACTGACTAAAGTGCTTTCACAGCTCTGGGTTTTTGTTGTTGTTGTTGCTGCTGTTGTTTGCTTTGGTTTTTTGTTTTTTTTTTTGTTTTTGTTTTTTTTTTGGCTAATAGGGGTGGTTTGTTTTGTTTTGTTTTGACTCAAGATTGCTTCTTTTAAGAAAAAAAAAAAGCCCTGCTCTACTAATTAGGGTTTAATCTCTTATTATGCTAACAAGTGGATTCAATTCAGAGAAATATTCTTCTAGCCATTAGCTTCCGAAATACCCCTCTAGCCACTCATTTGAAAACCTCTGTTTTGATTGATCTGCTCACATATTGATTATATAGTTTATCTAATTTAAATTAGTTCACTTGAGACTAACCTCTCTTGAAGACATGAGGGAGGATTCAGTTGTGTCCCCCCCCCCAAAAGTATCATAAAATTAGGGTTCTCACAGCTATTCTATCAGCAGATGATCCCTGGGTCAACTGTACAATTATGCTTAATATCTGAGAAGGAAATTCTTTGTGCCTGAAAAAAAATTGAATTGTGGACATGTTTTTCAAGGCAGGAAAAAGATCCTTTCTCAGGCTCATAAGGAAGGGTGGCAAAGGCCCACGAGAGGCTCAGAGCGTGCCTAAGGGAGGGAGGGCAGGCTTATTGGCTGCCTCATGGGAAAAGAAAATGAAGCCACCACACAGGAAAACCACCTTGCTGGTGCCAACTGCTTTCTTCCCAGTAAGCGCACAGCAAGCATCTCAGAAATGGCACACTTCAGCAGACCCAGGCGACAGCAAAAGGTGGCCTGGCTGCCATGTCTCTAACAAGGCTGGGTCACAGGACCTGGAAAAGCAAAGAGCTGAGCTCTTATTTAAGGTGGAACTTGAGCCTGGACTTGACATAAAAGATGCTCCAGTGCTCCTAGAGCACCACCTGGCCAGGTCCTGGGGCCAGCTCCTCCTGAGAGCACTGGGTGGGGGAGGGGTGGAGACTGCCAGATAAATTGAAGGTGACAGGCCAATGTTACCAAGGCTACAGAAAGCCTCAGTGAGTAGTAGCCATCGGCAGGTGGCCTTCAAATATAAGAATACATTGCACCAAGTATGCTTATGACAGGTGAGAGATCCAGGGTATCAGGGGCTCTCAAAACCACTGCAAGGCCCTTTTATAAGCCTGACATGGCACTAAGAAAAGGCCTATTAACAAAACAAATAATGTAAATTGATTTTTTTAACTAATGAAAGACAAATAAATAGTTTAGCCAGGCATCGTGGTATACACCTATAATCCTAGCACATAGAAGGCTAAAACAGGAAAACAGTAAGTTCAGGGATAGCATGGGCTACACAGCCAGACTCTATCTCAAAGAAACACACACATACACAAACAAGTAAACAAATTAAAAGTATGTTATGTGTAATAGAGAATTCAAAGCTACAAGCTTACATAAGCATATGTGTGTAAAACAGTTTTTTAAAACCTCAAACCCCATAAGATCATGGTGCAGGGGCCATCATATACACATGATATACACACCCTCAGCTACCAGTGGCACTGTCCCTGATTTCTTTCTGTCTTCTGCCTGCCTTTATAACAAGGTCTAAGAAACTGTCTGAATGGAAAACATGGTCAGTACAGCCACAATGCCCACTCTAGTTTAGGGTTAACCATCCTCTGTGCTGAAGATCTGGCATTGCTTTAGGTGCCCGGGCACTACTATGGTATCACCTATGGCCCAGTAATCTCTGCCTAGGGAATCCAGGGGCTGCTCTTTTTGCCAAGAATCTCCCTGGGGTCCACTTGTAGACCCTACCCTGAGTGTTAAGAGAACTTCCTGAGTGTGGTACAGAGACCTGACATTATCGAGACACAGACATGACCAGGATATATTTTTTAAAAAAATAGGAAAAGGCAAAAACAAAAAGGTTTTAAAATGCTGTCTCTGCTCTGTCATCTATATAGAAAACAGTCACTAGGGGAAACAGAAAAAATAGACACACTGCATTGTCAAGTACAGACAACCCTGCAGTGTGCCCAGAGAAAGATACAAGGACTGCGGGCGGCACCATCCCAAGTATCAAGTAAGCCATGATGTGCCAGAAGTCCTGGTAAACCTTTTGAGAAGCAGGGAAGGTTAAAGTGACCAGAGTCACGATGGTCTCACAACGCACAGCGATGGGTGCTGTGTTCCAACATTGTGAGACAAACAGAACCCTGCTGCTCAGGCTGGCGTCACCTCCTCTGCCTAGGTAGACCATGCCCATGCCTTGTGATCTCCTGGGCTTTTTTTTTTTTAAGGGGATGGGGGTAATCTGTCCCAGTAGTTTACAACAGATGCTATCCCCAGCCATGAAAGCCAGTATGGGTGATCTAAAGACCTGCCTCCCTAAAGAGCCTTGAAGGCAGAAGATGGACGTCACATACTTCTCTGGAGGCCTGAATTATACACAGAGCCCTACAAACACTGTGAGCTACTTGACATCACAGATAAGACTTCCTCAGTAATGTAGCTAGTCGAGGACTCATTTTCATTCTGTACATGGTTCTTCTAATTTTACAATGAAAATCAGCAAAACAGCCTATCTCATACAGAGAGGGCCCCTGACCCTGACAGAGTCTTCTGATCATTCAGAGAGAAGAAAAATATGGATGCTGTCCTAGCTGGTGCTTGAGGCCAGCAAATGCCCCTCTCCTTACCAAATCCTCAGTGCAGAGGTACATGTACTAGCCTAGATCCAGAGCAGACTGGCAGTAGCTGACCTCTGAATGGAGGGACCCAGACACCTGGGGACCTTGGAGGCTCCGGGAATGTGCAGAGGCCTGTGCTAAGCGGGCCCAGACCTTTTATGAGGAGGCTCTAGACACCGAGTGTACTGGAGAGTTTGCATCACGGTCCTCTTCCCACTCACATACACAGGGACAATCAATCAACCAGCCATTTCATCCCAAAAATGTGCATCTTCATCTGTGGCCTGGCCAAATTTTCAGAGCTGATGTCAGGTGGCTATGGGAAACATGGTCCTCTCAGCTCTTCTGTCCCTGCACAGACTCATGTATCTGGCATACTGAAAACACTAGATCATTTAAAATGCATTTTAAAACATGTTTTATTTGTCTGTTTCTAAATTATTTATGTAATTCTATGTGTACATGTATGTGCCCAAGTCTAGTATACTACATGAGTACAGATGCCCTTGGAGGACAGAAGAGGTGTCAGCCCTAGAACTGGAGTTATAGGTGGTTGTGAGTGTCAGTGTGTGTTGAGAACTGAACCCGGGTCCTCTGCAAGAGCAGTAATTATTCTTAACCACTGAGCCATCTCTGCAGCCATCATCTGCTTATTTTTATCCAAAAGAATCAAGTTCAGTGTGTTGCTAGCCTTGGGGAACTGAAGAGTTTTCTGAAAAATTGAGAACTCTGAAAATCTGGCATGACAGACGGGTCGGGCTGGCACCTTGAAGGGATGCGTACCTGGAACCTTCGCATGTCCCGAGGGTTGCCCGCATTCTTCAAGCAGTTCTGATTGCACTTGAGGAAGAACTTTAGAAAGAATCTACAAAAACACAAAGAATGGATAGTTAGTGTTAGCCCACAGAAGACAACATCAACAACAAAGAAAGGTGCAAGGAATAACTCCACAGCTGTACTGGCCGCCGTGTAGCGGGACTGCTGAGCGCAGGCGCAGGGCTAGCCAGGGATGCTCCTGGTCTCACTGTGAGTGGCAACTGAGCACAGCTGTATGACACAGCAGAGTCCCAAAGTTTATAATAACAACTATGTCTTTCCAAGGGACCTCTTCTTGCAAGGATCTTTGCAGAACTATTAGTTTGTCGGGAGACACCTGCCCCAGACTGAAACACCAGCATCAGACAATAAAGATGCAGAATGCAGTAAAGGATTTTTTTGATAAGTAACCACTGACTTTTAGCATAAAAGTATCCTAAAGTGAATTTATGAGACTTTTTAGAATTTAATGAAAATGAAGGCACAACATATCCAAATTTATGGGATGCGATGAAAGCAGTACTAGGAGGAAAACTCATAGCCCTGAGTGCCTCCCAAAAAAAAAAAAAAAAATCAAAGTTGAAATTCTATTGAATGTGCTATGTCTATCTGGTAACCATAGTTTCCAGAGTTTATCTTGCCAAAGAAAATACACTCTCAAAGACAAAGTTTTAAAGTTACAGTTGAGTGTGAGTGCAAACAGAGTCAAGTATATACAGGTATAAAATAGTCCAAGAATAAATTTAATTAAAAAAAGAAAAAAGAAAAATGGTTCCAATAGGCCTAACCTTCCAGAAAGGAATGGGGTTCGGAGCTACCATGATTTATTTCTAAGGATGGTCTCTTATGTGTTTTTAAGGGACTCGCTGGTGGGTTTTGGTACTGCACAAAACGTCTGGCTCAGCTGAGCCCAGGAGCAACAGGCCGAGCCCTGGTGGGAATGAAGAGAGCAAGCACAGAAACAAGCTTCACTTCCCCTGAGATCTGGCCTGGGATGCAGCAGAAAGAGTCAGGAGTCCCCGACAGCAGGTCTCAAGGCTCTGACGAAAATATAATCATCCCGTCTTCCCTGTCTCTGCACAGTGACAAACAGATGTGCTGCTGTCTTAGTATGCACAGGTGAGCAGTGGCCGACCTGGATGTGAGGCACCGCTTGTGGATCTTCTCCCTGCATCATCTCCACCTCTATCCGCAGAGTGAGCAGAGGTGGATTTCCTGCTAGCACCTCTCTGCGGTGCCCGTGCTGAGAAGCTGCAGAAAATACCTACTCTGTTTTCTCCCCGAATGAATGTCACCTGTCTTATTTAGAAGTTGATTGATGTTTTATGGTACTTCATAAAATTCCCTTAAATTTGGTCTTTCATGTTCAGGGTTCTTCGTTAGTGATTACAATATAAGAAAATAAAAGACTCCACAGGCTAAGACTCTTTTCTCTTCCCAACACATCCTGGAGAACCCAAGGACTGCCGAAAGAATCCCTTTGATGAGACTAAGAATGGTGGCCATTCAATTAAATTTTCTTACATACCATGAGTCCTTGCTACTCTGGACCAGAATTTACATCTTTTATTAACTCACCTCACCTATACACTTAGCTCACAATGCCTCTTAACACCATCTGCCATCAGCTACAGCAAGTCACTTGATATTCCACCCACCAATTTTTCCTAACAACCACTGTGCAATTAAACTCCACACGTTCTGCAGCGAGGTAAATTAGGCGCACCTGCGGCCACACTGCATTTGAACTGCATCAGAAAGGGCCTAACAAGGTGAGGGCGCCACGAAGTTACCGTCCTGTCAGGCAATTAGGTTTTCACTTCAGGGACAGCCACACGGTGCAATTATGCCCCACATTACCACCCGGCTAATCTTCTGAGCAGGCGCCGGCCGAGAAGCCACTGATCCGCAAAGGTACCTGCACGGAGCCGGGCCTTTTTTGTAAAATGAAAGATTTCTCCCCTTCCTGAGGAGGTTGCTCTAAATTCCTTGATGTCTGTTTAGCCAGCTTGGCTCTCTTACTTCTGAGACAGTGGAGTGGATTTTAAATATATCTTAAGCATCTTTGGGGGGCATTCTGGAGTTTAACTATCATCAGTTTACAAGAGCAAAACTGGGTGCTGGATACACCACAAACACGCTGAGCACTGCAGGGGGCAGCCAGGAGCAGGAGTGGGCTCAGACATCATACACTCATGCTCATGCTTGTTCTCCCTCTGGCTGGTGGCAATCACAGCTCTGTTTCTATGCAGAGTGTGTAACAGCAGTGGTCGTGGGTACATGAGTAAGACCTACTGGGAACAACCCCTGTGCAGAACAGGATCCTTACCAAGCTCCCAGGCTCCAGTGACACAAAGTACACCACGAGCCAGCACTACCTCACCAGGCCAGAGGAAAACCTCTGAACACAAGAAGTGCTTATTTTAACCCTGGTTTTGCTTCTGTTAAATTCCAGGATGCAATTAAGGATTCATAGGTGGGAAACGGAGCCCAGCCAAGACAAGCCTGCCGACACTGCGCACTGCTGCGTGGGAGTGGCTGCACTCCATGAGGTGTGCTGTGGCAGTGTTTGGGAAAGGGGTGAGAAACTGAACGCCCACGCATGAAGCCCAATGGTAATTCCCACATCCTTTACTCAATTACCCTTTAATTGGCTGTTTCCTAAGTAAAATCTGACAACCACTTTACATATCTCAGTTCCAGAGTCTGGTACACAAAGGTTTTAATACTCCTGTTATGAAAGGAAAAATCCTCCCTATGTCAGAAAATCTTTGGCTTTAGCACCAATAAACTCTTTATTATTGCTAAACGTGGATTTGCTGCTCGATCGCAAAGAGGCGATAAAATTCTAACCTGTCATTAGTACATTATGCTTAATTGTGTACAGTGTGTTTTCCCTGGCATCTGCTGGCCCAACGTCAAAATGACCGTTATGTGCACTAATTCCCTGACCCCGTCTTTATTTCCCTAAAGACTCATCATCTTTCACAATGGGTACCAGAGTAAATCAAGCTTGAAATATGGGCTTTATTTACTTGTTTCTTACAGGCAGAGGGGAAGACAGTGGCTAAAAACAAACTGCTCTGTGCCAAGCTATCCCCAGGAATATTTCATTTGGAAACATCATGAAAAATTCCAGGAAGTTCTCAGGCAGAACGTAAGATGCCATCCCTGTAGAAATAGACGTCCCTCCGTGTTCACAGATGAGGGAAGATGCTGTGCTGCTGCTCTCATTCTTGAAAAGTCTGGCTCACTCACTCTTCTAATGCCTGAGATGCCCATCATGATGGGCTGGGCACATGAGAACACAGCAAAGCCCTTGCCCGGAAGGACAGCAGGACTGGCACAGTAACCCAACAGTTTAAGGTGGAAATCCTCTCCTGATAGAGTACCTATCTCCTCCCACTGTGGAAGGGTGTGGCCCATGGCGCCCAATGAGGAGTGCTCAGAGTTTTGCTTTGATGATGTTGTATCAGAGACCCAACAAACAACTCCAATGTTAACGTGAGCACTGGGCAGCAGAGGGACAAAGCTGCTTCCAGAGAGACTAGAAGTAATCGGACCCACTGTTTTCACCAGAGCCCAACGTGGGGATCCCAGGATGAGGGGTGAACAGAGCCCCCACCACAGTAACTAATTTCAAAGTCGGCTCCATCTCTGTGTGTTTAAGCTATGAATTAGTTCATTTATATTTACTTTTATGAAGCTGATTAACCGAAGCTTCTCTATCTGATGAAAATCATTTTAATTGTAGTGTTAGGCTCCTGTGTAATATCCATTACATTATGAACTGTTTAAATTCTACATGGGTATTGTGTAAATTGGCCCTTTGTGAGCTAGCAGGCAATTAGGTCCAAACAGCTCTCCTTTAAATGCTACAGAACTTTGTGGTGGTGTTCAGGACAATCAGAGACAAAGGAGGCTGTTTAATTGTAATTTAATGGAATATCAAGGAGTCCGTGGCATTAGATGCTGGCAACAGAGAGCAGGAGAGAAAAATTAACTGCAATTATGTTTGATTAAAGCTATCCTTCTCAATAATCAGCAGTCCTGACAGGCCATGGGGCTCTAGTGGGCTCCAGGATGGCAAAAGGTGTTGAGCA
>NC_067472.1:68250317-68252817 GCF_947179515.1 Apodemus sylvaticus | reverse complement strand
TAAATAATTCAGGGTGAGAGATGGCAATTACAGGCCCTGCACAACCAAAATGAATATTTTATGAGGACTAAAACTGCTCCGGAATGAATCATACACATGGAGTCACACATGGCGAGTGGGCTCACACACGCCAGCCCTAAGGAGAGAGAAGCCGGGGCCTTATCTCCTTTCAGAGTGTTGACTATAAACCTGGAGAATGGTAATAAGCAAACAGGAAACAGGCTAGCCTGCCGGCATGCCCACTCCATGCTCCAGATAGGCACTCAGTCCCCAAGACACATGGCAGGGAGGCGCTGGCCCAGCGCATAATGTAGACACTCTAGTGGTACATTTCCTAAGTTTGGCTTAAAGGGATTTCTGAATCGGCACCCAGAGTGCTTCATTGTTTCAACTACTCAAACTATTGGCAGGTGGAGGCTGGGACCTCTCCATCCACAGAGCTGATCTGAGCTCGGGCAGAGAGGAAGATCAGTGTTCTACCCCCGTGAACGTCTCCCAGAGCTGAGAAAGGCTAAGTGCAAGGACCGTATGCGTTCAGCATGGTCCTCACCTTCCTTTCCACCAGAACCACATCTCTCTCTCGCCCCTCCTAAGTGTTCAGGCCTGAACCTGATATGACCAGGGTCCGCTGACTCAGAAGGCAAGATCACATCTTCCATGTACAAGCAGGCAAGCCACAGGCAGAAGTTCCTGTCTACATTTTGAGAGTGGCTACAGAAGCAGGAATGGATCGGAGCAGTTACCAAGCCCTGGAAGAATGGCTTCATCTGTTAGGTCCCCTCCGAATGTTCTCCTGCTGAGTCGCTAGAACAAACAACAACATTGT
Source organism: Apodemus sylvaticus (assembly GCF_947179515.1). Classification (NCBI taxonomy): domain Eukaryota; kingdom Metazoa; phylum Chordata; class Mammalia; order Rodentia; family Muridae; genus Apodemus; species Apodemus sylvaticus. The sequence goes on along the minus strand of NC_067472.1, from coordinate 68,251,991 downwards.
TTGTGGCCACCGAGGCCCAGGACCACTGCTGAATAGCCATTGTGTTTGTCCAGCTACTGATACCTGTGCTTTTGTGGGGAAAAAAGGCCGGGCCGTGACATCAGCCCAGTACAAGTGCCCCTCTGTGCAAGTCCCAGCACAGGCCCGCCCGCCACGGTGGGAACCCAACACAAGATCCCTCTGAGAAGGTTTTCTTTAAATCCAACTCCGATGCATTGTTTATGAAAACAAGGCTATTAGGTATATTAATAATTTGATAAATAGGGATTTTCCCTTAATTATTCATGAAGAACATTTGGCAACAGTAAAATTATATGCGCAGAACAGGTTTATAAACCAGCTAATTATAAATTAAGTATGCAAGAGAAAATTGCTAACCTTGAAATTAAAATATTTTATGATTCTGCAATTACAAAAAAAAAAGGTAGAGAATTATCAAAACCCCAGTGTGAGCAAAGAATACAGTGGCTTTGTACAGATGGCAGCATCCAGGCCAGCGGAGTGACAGCAGAGGTGGATAGGAAAGGCCCCGCCTCCCCCAGCAGTCCCTGGAGAGGAGGGTTGCTCTTCCCAGGGCAGCTTTCCAAGAGGGTAGTATCTGGAAGGACACCAACTCCCCCCACAGAGAAGCCCTGTCTGGTTTTTTGCAAAGACAGGGCACACCTCTGCTTGCTGTCAAACCCCTGGCCCCTGATCACAGAGGCATCTCCTCTGTTCACACGGCTGGATTGAGACCCAGGATGAAACCTGCTAGCTCTCCCACCTCACTGCTGCCATGCTAGAATGAGGTCCACAGTGGATATGGGGTTCAAAGGACAAGACCAGAGCTGAAGATGCAGAAGTGCTGTCCCACTGATGCCCGCTAGAGGGCGTCTGCACTGGGGAATAGGAGAACACCACTGTAGATGGACACAAGGTCAGGCCCCTGCACTGTCTGCCTTGGAGAGGGGACAGAGACTCCCCTCTGGAGTAGGGCTATCTCATCATTTCTCTCTGTCCTCACTACAGAGCACTGCTGCTTGGTCAGGGCCTCTATCTACTTCTCCCTCCAAAGACCCCTGCTGTCGCCTCTTCCCAACCCTAATGGGGAAGGCCTAAGTGACCAGAAGCACGCGCCCAGTGAGTGGCACCCATCCACATCTTCCTTTTACTCTTTAATGAGTGGAGACGAGTGTGAACCATTCACTTTTCAATGACTGGTTATCCCCTCCCATAACTTAGCAGGACTTCAAGAAAGCAACCATGAGAGCTAATTAGAAAATGTGCTGTTGAAAGGGTGGAGTAGACGGGATTTCTTAACTTCTCCCAAAACTCGGGGATGCGGAAGACAGCCCTGCCTGCCTTCCCTGGACATAGCTCAGTGACTCCTACTGAAATCAAGAAAAATCCATTGAGGCATCCCACCCCCTGTACCCACCACACACACACACACACACACACACACACACACACACACACATCTTGGTTATAAAGAGTCTTGACTTACCCCAGAGTCAAAAGCACTATTAATGGTTCACATAGTGGAAAGAACAATACAGGGAACATTCCCATGCCAGAGTCCCTGACATGGAGACGCAGCTGCAGGTCAAAAAACCCAGCCAATCGGGGAGGTCTCCAGGAACTCAGATAATGAAATTTTTTTCAAGTATAAAATCCTTAATCAAAATGCTAGCT